>NW_022757652.1:20402-56247 GCF_011630105.1 Anneissia japonica
CCCCGACAGTTTTAAACAATAAAAGCTGGGTTCTGATGTTTGAAATCATGCTTCTGATTTTGTGATCAATTTGCTTTGCATTGTATATTGGCCCTACGTTATCAAAACAGGTTTAGTTCTCACTAAAATTGGCCTATTCGCTGTATTTATTTACACCTAGAGTACATAGGGCTACTGAAGGCCTATACCAGTCCGAAAGTCATGTACCATTCTATGTTCTCTAACCACGGAGTTAATTTTTCAATCTCCAGCAAATTTAAAATCCAATCCTCCTTTTTGGAATGTAAGGAAATAGATAGTGCTTTTACTTTGTTGGATCGATTGTAGCAACTCCAAAACGAATGGCACTTCAGAAATACAGTACAGTATACCAAAACTTCTCTCAAACTTTATATCCTATCGCGTTGTTTGTGTTTTAAGTTAACTTTATTTATTTTTTATTTTATTTATTTTTTTAAGTGTACAGGTTTGGAATATTTTAAAATCCTTAAGTTAAATTATTTAAAGTTTTCTTTTATTTTCAATGAAAAATAAATGCGATCGTTAATATCGATCTTGGTACAATGTAAACCTGTAATCATATGACTACTTATACAGAATTTTACTATATTATAAGCCTAGACTAGGACCAGGCCTCATACTATAGTATAGAGGCCTCGTCCAAGACCTTGTTGCAAATTTCAGCCCACATAAGCCTAACCTATAATGCCAAGCATAGGGCTCGGTACCCTGACCATTAAAAATTAGCAGACGCACTGGGAAACGCCATCCCCTCCCCACTCCCCATAAAAAAGGGGAAAAATAAGAAGGGAAACTTTCAATTAGTATTCCTCATTTATAAATAAAGACAGAAGCGATATATCATCACAACTTGCACATTTTACATGCGTACCGGTACATGTTCATTTGTAAAACCGTCCATTGGTTTCATATTTGTTTGTTTTTGTTCATAAATATTTTGTTCATTACAAAATTATTCATTCGTCTACACAGTATCATTTGCCTATGTCCGTTCGATACATTTGTTATTTGTTTGAGAAATGTCAGTCTTATGTTAGTTTGGTTTTTTGTTTGAAATATGTCCTTCTTATACGTTCGTTCCTTATATGAATTTTTTCATGTCCGACTTATATTTTCGTTATTTATTTTTTTTAAATCTCGTCCGTCATGTCGTTCATAAATTCGTTCATGTCCGTCTAATGTGTTTGTTGTTTTATTTGTTTAAATCATACCGATCTTATGCGTTTGTAATTTATCTGTTTGAATCACGTCTTATAAATTCGTTCGTGTATTGCGGACTCGCGATCAAAGGCTGGCAGCAGTGCGGCGGCTGGTTCACAATGCTAAAACCCTGGAGCGTGCATAGCCATTCAGCGCAAAGCATAAATCCATCTGCGCAACAAGCACATGGTTAAACGAATGATAGTCGCCCATGCGGAGTATTTCTTGATTTTGCATCGGCTGTGGGCACAAAGGCTATGGGTAAATAATAGCACAATGGAGAGAGGTTCGTCTATACAGTAATAATATATAATTGTTAAGAATTTGTTGTTGTTTGCTACGAAGTCCTGCACATTGTAAATATTTTGTGTAAGCTTAGACCAGTCGTAGACCATACCAATAGGGCGTGACGATCGTTAAGCGCACACACATGGTTAAAAAATCTATCTAGAGGGCGCTATTTTTCATACTTCTCAATTACGAATTTTCTCAATTACGAACGCCTTTTAGACCAAAGGGTACGTAATTGAGAAGGTCGACTGCAGTCGACCTTCCTAATTACGAACTTCTCAATTACGAACCTTCTATTTTACGAACGGTGTTTGGCCGATGACGTCATCATGCGATCGTAAAACGATTTGAAAGCTATTAACCATGTGAATTTTGAGTGCTTTTGTTCATTTATTCTATTCCATAACAAGAAACTTCAAGTGTATTAAAGCAATTAAACATCAATTGTGTTTTACGAGTCTTTATTTTATCAATTAAAGCATCGTTTATAAAAAACACTAACGGCGATATTAAGACGTGGTAAAGTCATTTCCAATAAGATAAACTATTAAAGGAGCACCAGTCACTGGTCCCTTTCCAGCGACGAAATTTAGACCGTCTTACAGAGACGACATTAGACCGCTGTCATCGTTAATAGCAACAGTCGGTTAACATCAAAGGAGCGCATAGCTGTGGTTGACAAACTTTACAGGACGCGCGTCTGGGAATGAATTGGTTTACGCTTATGACCTTTGTAAACAATGAATAGGGTTTAGATAAGAAATGACAGAAATATATGCAATTTAAATGAATCATTTGTACGTATTATTTTAAATGAAACCTTTTCATTGGTAGGTAGGGAGCATGGGAGGAGCATAGACCTGATTGTTTAATTAATTGATTGAAACATATTTACATGAAATGTAATGTACATTTCAACAATGACTTCTGCCTCGAAAAGACCAAGACAGTGTATTTCCATTGATACGAAACTGAGCGTAATAAAAGCCTATGAGAACCACGATTCCAATTCAGCGATTGGAAAACGTTTTGGACTTTCGAAGTCTACGGTAGCGACCATATGGAAAAACAGAGAGAAAATACAAAGACACATTTCAACAAACGAAAACCCTGCTAAAGCATGAAAATTTTCGTATGTGAAAACACGAATCTTCGACAAAGTAGACGCGGTCATGTACACGTAGATGGAGCAGCAGAGGGCTAAGGGAGTGTCTGTTAAGGGACTGTTGTAATTGATTACACCTAAAATGAAATTTTTAATCACAAAATTTCAACCAATTACCTCAAAATATACTTTTTACTTTTAAAGATGCGAAACTCTATTCATTTATGGACATAAAAAAGCAAATTTGTGTTAGTTTAGACATCAGCAGAAAGTCAAAATTAGCATGTTCCTGTTAGTATTTTTTTTTAAATTAAATTCGGGGAAAAGCTAGGGAACGTTAGGGTTAAGTTACGGGTTAGTTGGGTAAATTCTCGTTCAATATTTCATCACTATAATTCGTAAATAAATCATTTCCTTTTTATGAAGCCAGCATACATTAATTTCTTACATGTAAAGTACATTGAATTTAGCGTAGACATCAACAGAAAACGATAATTAGTATTCCGAACTGTAGGCAAGAAAAATGGTTCCGGCGTTACGTAATCATTAATTAATATGATTGTTGGTATTGGATATTTTTGTTGAATAAAAGTAAGGACTTTTATGCAATCATTAGTTAATGTAGTTCTTGGTTTAGCCTATTTTTGATTAATACATTTTGTAGTTTTTGCATGTAATGTAATAGTTTTTTTAGGCTGTTTTAATTAATGCAGTAAGCAGTTTTATGCAGTCATTAATGAATGTAATTGTTGGTTTTGGCTGTTTTTTTTTTAAGAATTCAGTAAGCAGTTTTATGAAAATCTTTAACTAATGTAATTGTTGGTTTAGGCTGTTTTTGATACTATCAGTATGCAGTTTTATGCAATCATTAATTAATGCAACTGTTGATTAATGGTTGATTAGGTTACCTGAAGTATCCGCTGAATAATGTAGTTGTTAGCTATCTGAAGTATCCATTGCATAATGTATTTGATGGTTAGTACAGTACTTGTTTGATGCAACATGTGGGTGGTTTTGATGTTACCATGTGAAGGTGACGATAGTAAAGCAGTATACTTACCTAGTGTGTCACTGGTTTGTTTGGACAATCACTTGTAGTTCATGTATTGTACACAATTTAGGCATGGTGATGAACTGCAACCTGAATATAAATAATGTGTCATAATTATTTAGAAAATATATAATTGTTACTGTATTCTGATGAAGTATTAACTGCTCAATTTATTATTTGATGAATGCAGTAAATTAATTCAGAAGTTCAGTAGTTAATAGATTAACTGTTAAATTCAGTTTCTGAATTATTAGCTAAAAATATAGAGTGAATAATCCAGTTGTTGGTTTGTTTGTTGGCTGAAGTTTTCATTAAATAATGCAGTTGATGTTTAGCTAAAACTTCCATTGAATTATGAAGTTCTTGGTTATTTCTAAGATTCATTGAAAAGTATGTAGTTAGTTAGTTGGTTGGTTGGTTGTGTACCCATTAAATAATACATTTTTTTTTCGCTGAAACACCCAATGAATAATACAGTTGATGGTTAGTACACAGTCTGTTTGATGTTGCATATGCTGCATGGTGGTGTAGTACTCACCTTGTGTCACTGGTCTGTTGGACAATCACTTGCAGTTTATGCATACATAATTTAGACATGGTGATGAACTGAAACCTGTATAGAAACTGAATATAAATAATGTGTTATTATGTTGATAATAAAATATGAATAATAAATATATGATTGTTGCCGTATTCTGTTGATGTATTAACTGATCAATTTATTATTTGAATAATACAGTTATTGGTTATCTGAAGTATCCCTTGAATAATGCAATTTTTGGTTATCTAGAGCATCCATTGAATAATACATTTGTTGATTAGCTGAAGCATCCATTAAATAATGCTGTTTCGACCGAAACTAGATTTATTATGAGTATTATTGAAGGCGCACTTTTACAAGCGTCGTAGATCCACATGGCAAGAAACGAGCTGGCACTCTGATGTTTTTACTGACTGTTATTACAGTAAAATACCTGTTTTTATATACTGTCAATATATGTGGTATATTGTGATGTTTAGGGTAAGTGTTCAAGATTTTAATACTGTTATTAATTTCGATAATAGATTTATAATTTTAATGTAATTAATGATGATTTGTTGAACACATTATAGAGCTGAGGATATGTTATGTAACGGCCACAGAGGCTTTGTTTGAGCCTAGTTGGTAGTATCAGTAGCTGATCTGCTTGTATTTCATTAGCCTATGATAATTGAGTATATTATGTTTATAAAATATTATGTTATGTATGTAGCTTCTATGAGTTAAGTAATACTGGGTTTTTATTATGATAATACGTTGATTTACGTTGAGTATTTAACTTAGAATTTGCCAGTAAAGACCATTTGCTAAATCACCTTACCTAGCCATTGTTCTCTGAATGCTATGAATATTCATGACTTCTATTGTTGCATGCAAGACTACAGGAAGTTGTCTGATATGATAAGAACTGTTTATGTGCATTGCCTTTGTTTCTGTTAGGCTATTAATCATGTTTTATGAATGTATGCTTATGTCTATTAGGTATAATATGTACTAAGTTTATCATTGTACTGTACATGTATTTTAAACATAATTACTCATATTTTTAGGATTTACCATCCACTGCTTATGATGCTATCCAGAGACTTGTTTGTTAAATTTACACCCGGTCAAAGTAGTAAGTTTATGTACATGCCTTGACTGTTTTTTACTAAGTTTATGTAATGGGTTAAAGATGCATTATCATTGCTATATGCTTTATTATTTTATATTTTTTGTTTTCTATTTTTTTAAACGAGAGTATACGGATTTGTTATATTTAATTATTTACTGTATTCACAATGCTGTTATTCATTCTTCACAGAATTGAATGGTGTTTATTAAAACTCTCATACATTAAGACAGGTTGTGATTGTATAATTTTCTCTCTGTCTGCCTCGCCACAATTCAATTTACTACGTAATCAACTGAGGAGTAGTGATGGATGAAAAGAAACTGAAGCGACGAACAAGCAAGGCTAGATTTAACAGACAGAAACGGGCACTGAAAGCCTAATCGACGATGATGAACCTTTTGAAGAGATCAGAACTGGGAAATTGGAATTGGCGTTTAATGGATTACAAGACAGGCACGATGAATACTGTGAAATGATTCAGGATCCAGATGACTATGACAAGGAAGAAGAATACTTTCAGTCATGCATGGATGAGTATTTGGCAACTAAGGCTAAGTACAAGGCTGCTCTGAGGGGAAATCCTGCAAGTCACAATACAGAACAGACACCGGGACAGTCAAATCCATCCTCACCTGCTTCAATCAACTTGCCTTCTCCAATAATATCAAATCCAGTGAGTGATTTTAATGAAACCGTTGAACCAAGTCAGCCAACTGTTCAGATGAGGTTGAAACCCAGGGTTGAGAAACCAAAGCTGCCAGTATTTAATGGAGATGTCAGAGAGTATTGGACTTTCCGTGAGGATTTCAAACACATGATAGACCCACTGTATGAGCAACGAGATGCTGTTTCCATCCTGAGGACGAGACTGGCAGGCAGACCGTTGGAACTGCTTAAGGGAATAGGAACGGACTACACCGCTTGCTGGGAATATCTTGATATGTACTATGGGGATCCTAGAGTGATATCAGATGCTGTGACGCAGGACATTTCTAAGTTCAGGAACCTAAAAGAAGGAGAAGATGGCCGGTTCTGTGATTTAGCGCATCTTGTCCGAAGATGTTATAATATCTTGAAACAAGTAGGCAAAGAATCGGATATGAACAACAACCATATGTTATCCATTATAGAGATGAAATTGACTACAGATGACCGAAAGGTATATTCGAGAAGTCTAAATGAGAAAAATGAAGAAGCATCATTACTGGGACTTTTAAGTTTTCTTGAAAGTGAAATGAGAACCAGAATGAGAGCCACTGCACCAGTCAAGAGCAGTTCAACGCAACCACTGGCAAAAAGGCATATTGGACAGCAACAATCAAGTAACCAGACCAATCAAAAGAAGTCTTCTAAATGGAATAGGTGCTGGGGTTGCGATTCCAATGACCACTGGCCAGATCAATGTGCGGTGATTGAGAGTCTCAATGTAGCTGCTAGACTCAAGAAGGCAAAAGAAATGCATGCCTGTTTCAGTTGCATGAAAAGAGCCGGAAGAGAGCACAACATGAAGACCTGCAACCGAAGAAAGAAATGTGGCAAAGATAATTGTAAGTTGTACCATCATGCACTTCTTCACCAACCCAGTAAAATTGCAACTGTTGCTGCCGATGCTAATGATGTTGCATTACCCATCATAACCGTGAAGATAGGCTCTAGTAATAAACATGTGAATGGTAATGTGATGCTGGATTCCGGAGCAAACGTAACTCTAATCCGACAAGCAGTTGCAGACGAACTGAACTTACCAAGCAAGCCGATCAGCATTGACATTGGAACGCTAGGAGGTGAGGTACAGGCCCATCAGAACAATATTTATAAGATATCTATTACATCTACCAACCAGCAAGAACACATAGTCTCGGCTATTGTTGTTCCAGAGACAGCTAATGTTCAGAAAGCCAATAAAGGAGTGGTAAAGAAATTGGAACGTGTGTTATGTTGTCCACTGAGCAGAGGAGATGGTGCTGTAGATATGTTAATAGGCGTGGATTACCCGTTCATGCATATCGGTTAAACACAACAAGTAGATGGTTACCTATTAAGGAAGTCGCCCTTGGGCTGGGTTGCGTTTGGATCTAACAGTCAAGAGAAACAACCAGGCCTGACAGTACTTCATGTAAATGTCACACAGAAAACAGACCTCACACAATTCTGGACCACAGAAGAAATGGGTGTCAAAATACCAAACTGTACTTGCACACCAAAAGATGATTTG
Source organism: Anneissia japonica (assembly GCF_011630105.1). Classification (NCBI taxonomy): domain Eukaryota; kingdom Metazoa; phylum Echinodermata; class Crinoidea; order Comatulida; family Comatulidae; genus Anneissia; species Anneissia japonica. Next base: position 27,941 of record NW_022757652.1, read on the forward strand.
AAGTTGACTCCTGCTGAACGAGTACAATTTGATGACATGTGGGAGTCGTACGAATAAATCAAAGACAAATGGCAGATACCGTATCCGTGGAGACGAAACCCAACTGAGCTTATTGACAACAAAGTGCTTGCTGAGAGAATGTTAGCCTCTACTGAGAAACAACTCATGAAGAATCCAGATCATGTGAAAGGATACCAACAACAGATGGAAGAAATGGAAAAACTTGGATTCTCCAGAAAACTGACAGATGAAGAAATTGCCAAGTATAAGGGACCTGTATGCTATATACCACACCACGCAGTTATCCGACCAGAGAAAAAATCAACACCGGTAAGGATTGTCTTTAATTCATCCGCTAAATTCCATGGCCAGTCCCTTAATGAGTTTTGGGAGAAAGGACCTGACCTTCTGAACAGTCTATTTGGAGTGTTACTGCGGTTTAGACAACAGAAGATTGCATTAGCTGCCGACATTTCCAAAATGTATCATCGTATAGCGATTCCTGAAACAGATCAGCATGTTCACAGATTCTTGTGGCGTGACTTTGACCAACGCAAGAAACCAGACATCTATGTGAAAACCAATGTAACGTTCGGTGACAAGCCTGCCCCAGCGATGGCTCAAGTTGCATTACGAAAAACGGCCAAGGTGAATGAAGAAACCTACCCGGCAGCCGCTAAAATTATTGAAAACGACAGCTACATGGATGACATACTGACTTCTGTACCAGATGTGAACACAGCCGAGAGTTTAACCAAAGAAATATACACTGTTCTAGCAAGTGGAGGGTTTAAGGTAAAAGAATGGGTATCGAATGGAAAACCTACCAATCCAGACATTAACCAGCAACCCGACAACGAACCTGTGACTGATTCATCTGAACAGAAAGTGTTAGGTGTAGTTTGGAATCCTAACAGTGACCTAATATTGTATAAAGTCAAACCAGCCAAATTCCACGAGAAGTCATAGAATGGTACTCAGTGAAATTGCCAAGGTCTTTGATCCGATTGGATTTGCAACTGCGTTTCTCATAAATGGAAAGATTATGATGCAAAAACTATAGCAACGAGGGTATGGTTGGGATGATGATTTAGCTGAAGTTGAGAAAGCTGAATGGAGAAAGTTTTTCAAAGAACTGCAAGAATTAGATGGTACTTCATTCCCGAGATGTTTATTACCAGTCCATTCAAGTAAAGCAGCTGAACTGATTATTTTCTGTGACGCCTCAGAAGATGCATTCGGCACAGTAGCATACACGAGATGGGAAGACTTTAATGGTGATGTTGGAGTAAGATTCATTTCAGCCAAGTCCCGAGTAGCTCCAGTAAAACACCTATCTATGCCTCGTTTAGAGTTACAAGCCGCTGTTATGGCATCGAGACTGTATGCTACGCTTAAGGAAGAGATGTCTCTGAAATTTGATAGAGTTATATTCTTTTCGGACAGTATCATCGCTTTCTCATGGATACGTGGTCAGTCTAGACTCTACAGGTCATTTGTTGCTAACAGAGTTGCTGAAATTCAGAACCAAACCGATCCGGCAGACTGGCGTCATATACCTGGAGAACATAACATTGCCGACCAAGCGTCCAGAGGGATTAAAGTCAAAGATTTGGAACATGACTGGAAGAATGGACCTGCTTTTCTGAAGCTTCCAGACGAACAATGGCCGAAATCTATTCCGAAGGCAGATGTCAAAGAACTTGACAAAAAAAAGAAGAAGTAGAAAACCATTTTGATAGTTAATGCAGAAGACAAGAAGGCCATCGACTGTAAGAAATATTCTAGTTGGAGAAAGCTGATACGAGTTACAGCGTACGTGTTTAGATTTATTTCTAATATGAAAGCTAAGTGCAGAGTAGAAGATGGATCACTGTCAACCAATGAGTTATCCATTGCTGAAGACTATTGGATCTTCGAAGCTCAAAAACATATCCATGGTAAAGTTCAAAGGGGTGAATTTAAATCATTAAGTCCCTTTGTGAAAGATAATCTGATACATGTGGGTGGAAGAGCTGATAATGGAACATTATCATATGAACAACGACATCCTGTGCTACTACCTAGAGATGACCACATCTCATACTTGATAACTAGAGATGTGCATGAACGAGGACATTATGGAATTGCTGCAACTGCTGCAAAGGTTCGAAGCAAATATTGGATAGTAGGAGTTACCAGCCTTGCTAAGACAGTGAAATTCCGATGTGTGAAATGCAGAAAGTTTAATCACCGTGTTGAAACACAATTGATGGCGGAACTACATGCAGAAAGGATGGCTCCGTTTACAACACCATTTTATTACACTGCATGTGACTACTTTGGCCCATATAATGTCAAAATAGGAAGAAGTAAGACAGCAAAACATTACGGTGTTATATTTATATGCCTGAATACCCGAGCAGTACACCTAGAAGTCGCCACTGATTGTTCAACGATGGAGTTTATGCAAGTGCTTAGACGTTTCTTCGCAATCAGAGGGAAGCCGAAGATGATACAAAGCGACAACGGTACACAGTTTATTGGTGCTGAAAGGCAGCTGAGAGAAATGATTCGAGGTTGGACTAAGAGGGAACTAACAGAGTTTTGTGCCGAACAGGAAGTTACGTGGAAATTTATCACACCGCTTGCTCCTCTTTAGAATGGATGTGCAGAAGCGTTGGTGAAAAGCTGTAAGTTAGCGCTGAAGAAAGGTGAGCAGAAATTAACACCATTTGAACTTCATACCTGTTTCCAGGAGATAGCTAACCTTGTAAATGAACGACCGATTAGGCGTATACCCAATGATCCAGATGACGGTAAATACATCTGTCCCAATGACATTCTGTTAGGACGTGCATCCAGTAGAGTACCGCAAGGACCATTCCGTCCAAGCAAGAACCCAAGAGACCGACTTGAATTTGTACAGCAGATAGTTGACACGTTTTGGAAGCGATGGTCGAGAGACGTCTTTCCATTGTTGGTGCCTCGACGTAAATGGAATGTAGACAAACGAAATACTAAAGTCGACGATGTTGTTATACGATGTGTTTCTCCATTGTCTAAGTTCCTAAGGTAGGTTTTAATAACATAATAATGAACAATAATAATGAATAATAATAATAAATAATAATCAATTCGGCATTAATTAACTTGGTCTAGCCTTAATCAAGAACCTGAAGATACTTACCATAACTAGGCTTAGGCCTCATTTATACATTCATTGGTGCTCTGCCATGTCTTTGGCATCCAGTATGTTAGATGTTAGAGCTGCCTATTCTCAGCTCTTCTCTTAATTTGAAAATAACTGTCACCCTGTTTCATTTGATAAAGAAACGCGCTATTCCTTCCTCTTTGCCCCTGAAAGCGTATATTTTTAGTAGTTAGTAGGCCTAGGTAATGCAAAACCTAGATCTAACTAAAAAAAAAAAAATTGTCACAGTATGTAACTCAAGTTCAAATAACACTTTCCATTACTCGTGCAGCTCAATCAAATATTATGTCATTTTAAACGACCCATTAGTATTAGCATGGTAACGTCAATGTATTTTTAAAAAATCAGACAGCGCGTTCTCTCGGAAGTTGTTTTGCATTTTGTAGTCGTTTATCTGTTGATGACCTTTTGACCTCCTGAATTCTGCAATATGAGATTTTCGGCCCGAGTCGATTCAGTCGAAACGGCCCGAGTAGAGTTTCATGTAAATGTTTCGTACGGAAAAGTGCGGTTTATACCTGGGTATAAACTTTTGAATTGCGCCCTCTCTCGGCGTAGTGGGTTTTTTTTATGGTTTCCCTAACGACGAGCTATTGATCATTTTCGTCAGTTAAATTAACGATATTGTGGATTTGACGCCAGATGGGAATTACCAAGTTTGATTTAATGATTTTGAGTGAGTTATAGTTAATTACTATTGCAATGGTTTTGTTTAACAAACTATTGTTCATTTGTTTATGACCGTATTAGGAAGCACTTTTGATGCCGTAGGTGGCCATGTTATAGCCTAGGCCTAGAGAAAGTTTATAACAGAGATTCATTGATATTACTTTGAATTTATTGCAAGATTGTTAAGGCAAACTGGTATGACGACGTTGGTCAAAGGTCCAGTAAAATTATAGACCTTTATGAGCAGTTTAATGTTACTGTATACAGATAAATACAGTGTATAATGTGTTAGTTTAATCATAGTTTTATCTCAGAAAATATGAGTAGATACTGCTTTGCTAGAGAAGGCTGCACGCTCGTAGTTGCTTGAGCTCATGAATATTCATGACTTACTTAACTCATTCCATATTTGGAAAAAGCCAGGAATCGAAGGGCTGTACTTGTGTATTGATGTTTTTATGGATATTATTCATTTGTTTTGGGATACAAATACTTATATTTAGACCTCAAACATATCTGATTGTAGATAATTACCAATGATTATTATATTATCAATCATTATTATTTTTAGGATATCAGATGATTATAAATCTTGAAGACATTGCACTGCTGATTATTTTTGGAGAGCAATTGAGGTACTATACAATAATTGTGTTCTTAATAATAGGAATATATTCTGTTGTATTAATAATACGATATTAAAGATATAGTGACTATGCTATAATTACTTTGATAATGAAAATTCTGTTACGGTTAATTAATTTTGAGTTGCATTGGAAAAACCATGATAATGTTTTAGAGAAAATCAGTTATAGTTGCAGTTGTGTAATTAACTTGTTTTATATTTTACTGTTATGGTAAGGATCTTTGGGAAGACAGATTAAAGACCAAAGAGTACCAGAGTGAAACCTTGTTCGTAATTTTTAAAAAGTCTAGTAGTGCATAGAGAGCGTCCATTTGAAGTTAGGAAGTCGAAAACACTGTTTTACTATGCCTTAATTTAGTTGTTGTGGGACTGGTATGTACATGATTTGTTGTGGAATATATAATTATACTGTAGACATGGACAGTACAGTATATTAGTGATTTGGAATGAGAAGCATTCCATCATCGTAGCTTTGTGCTAAACAATAGGCTGCAACATGAGTAGGCAAGAGTCAGTCTAACTTATGCATGTAGCTTTTACGTATTTTATCTTTATATATGTTGTTCCTGTTTATAATATTATTGCGGCTGTGTACAGTCATAATTATAGAAGACCACACTGTAAAAACGTTGGGCAAAAAATTGCCCAACATTTTACCCAACGCTGGTACAATAGTCAGCTTCAACATCTATTGGGCAATATATGCCCAACCCTATTTTGTAAATATGTTTACAAAACAGTTGGGCAACTGTCCTTTACTAACATCTTGTCATTTAATTTGCCCAACACATGGGTACTGTGCATTGCCATCTATTGGTTAATTGTCTTTTTCCAAGGTTTGGGTAGCATCAGTTGCTCAACATCTGGGTGCTGTTCATTACCATCTATTGGTTAATCAGTTGTCTTTTAATGGTTGCCTTTGCCAATTTATTGGTGAAAATGCATGTACATGTTGATGGATGTTTTAGGCATTTCGACATTAATAATATTAGAAGACACTTTTATAGAATTATTTCTCCAACTTTTTATTGAGATTTTTTTAAATGAGAGATTCTACATAGGCCTAATGAACAACCAAACTTCTGATAGCCTATTCTAAAGCACTGCTCACTTTACTGTATATTTCACGTTTTTCTGAGGTTATTTTATTTGGCACATTATAATTTTCTAACATTTCTAAACTTTAAATATGCTCTCATGGCTCTCAATGATGCACTCTCTCATTTCTCCTTCGATTGGCTGAAGACACAACTTTCGAAGAACTTCCATACCCATCTGCATTTTTCCTGGTATTTACAATCTAATACGGTACATAGTGCAATTTATAACGCACATCCACCACTTTAAAAAGAGATGGCTGCTGAATGACCTTATTTTCGATTATTATGAACTGGTCCGATGGATGTACTTTGTCACCAAGTGCCAATATGAATGGTTGTCTGTGGGTTTCTGGATTTATGCTATCCACGTACGCTTGAACATTAATTATTTGCTGGAAATAAAAACAGGAAAACACAAATTTACATTTTGCCAAGTACAACGATTCTTGGGCCAAATAACAAAAATTCCTTGTTTCCCATCTCCTCCCTCACCATTTTTTGAGCCCACATCATTTTTTTTTTTTTTTTTTTGTTATTCTTAAAATTTTGGGGTTTTTTTTTTTTTTGTTATTCTTAACATTTTGGGGTTTTTTACATCCAAAATGCAAAATTTCATTTGCTGACATATTTTAAAGTTTAGAAATGCATTTAAACACAAAGACCATGATAACAACAAGACAAGCAATGCCAAAACTAGTGACACATTTTTTTACAACACATTTTGCTACTTAAAGAACATGCTTTGGCATATTTGACTTTAAATTAAGGATAATTTCTAACCTGTTGTAATGAAATGAGTTGAAAAATATAAATAAATAAAATAATTTTCTGCATAATAACAAGTCTCAAAACAAAGCAATGTAATCATGAATCATAGCCATGTTTAGAATGTCCTTTCAATAAAATGTCAGATTTTATTTACCTGTAGTCAAAGACACTAAGTCTGTGCTATCTTGAAAAGTCAAGCATTTCCTTCCAAAGTGGGCACATCCTGATTCCATACTCACAAATCGGATCAACCATGGCATTCCATTTCTCATACATTCGATCAGCAGCTTCAGGATATGAAGATCTAAAGTCCTGGTCAATCTATGGATGTGAAAATGTAGGAGAATCAAAATGATGTAATTTCATATTATTAGGCCTATCATACTTATTGTGGTAACACAAACTTCTTCCAAATTTACCACTTAAAATTAAATATTTTCTACCTTCTATTCTAACACTCTTCCAATTTAAGCCTATTATTCAATGTTAAAAAGAAATATTGGATCGGACAATGACTCCTCATCGCCCTTTGCATTGGAGAGGCTTTTTCATAATACCAATTGTTGTAGGTACAGTAGCTAGTGTGTTAAAACATGCCATGAATTTTGTTATACTGTAGTATCTTTGATACTGATCATACTAAAATCTTTTAGAAAAAAAAAATGAATCCAAGGCATACATTTTTTCTATAAATCAATTTAGAATCTAAATTAAAAATCTAGTTGATGTAATAAATACACTCCGATAGCACTGAGGTTATTTAAAGAGCGAAATCTTCCTTACCATATCGTTATCCAGAAGTCTTGGGAAATCTTTTAGTATATCTGAAACGGATCGCTGTTTATCCTGTATCCATTCTATTCAGTAGTTAAAAGTGGTCGCCATGAACTGCTGTACCTGCTTTTTTGGTTCTAAGTTATCGTTCAACCATTGTACCTTCATATTAATATCGTCTGTAACTTCAACACTTTCAACTGCCAGTGACTGCTTAGGATCATTTGCTGCAGGAAAATAAAACATTGCTGCATAATTTTCTTCAAATACTACAATTTTGAAAACACTAATAACAGCCAATATCATTGTTATCCCTCCTCTTTGATCATTCCACAGCATTTCTTGCTACTATAAACTCTCTAAACAACTTTATTCACCTTACTGAAACTCAATTTTTCAATTTTCAACCATGAGACTCATTTTGTGGCGAGACCTCACATTTTTGTTTGAAGCATCATATTGTAAACTACCGGTATTAAATGTGGATAATGGAATATTTTGAAGCCTTTTTTCTCTTATTTATAATATCATAGCCCTACTTTGACATAAAACATAGGCCAGGGTGCTTGGCCTAGACAGGCCCCACCTTGGGGCCTGTGAGGAGAAATAGTCCTATGGCCCACCTGCCTCACATGTGCATCCGGCCTATGCCAGCCGTAGATAAGGGAGGTATACTGGAGGGCACATTAGACAAATACTCAAATAAGAATACTAAAAAAGGTTAATTGCTTGGGAAAGATATAATTATAAACTTTAGTTCTTACCATTAAACGTTTCTTTTAATGATTCAAGGCCCCATTCTTCGAGCAAAGCGTCCAAAGCTGGTTCCGATCGGCGCGCCGTGTCTATGTGTGATACCTTGCCAGTTGGTTGGAAGTTTTCTGTCATGTGGTCCAAACTCTACCCACTTTTTGAGCTATTGCTGTGCATGCATAATTTTTACCCAATTCTTGGACGATTGCATATGATTCATAACCCAACCGATGGTCAACTTGAGGTAATAACCATTAAATGGGTATATTTCTCCCAACGTATAAGACAAGCATTTGTGCCAATGTTGGTCACATTGATTATTTGCCCAACTACTATTTTTATCCACATATCGGGTGAAAATTTACCAATAAAAGGATGATCTCATTTTACTCTGTCAATTTTCCCAGCATTTTTTACAGTGCACCGTTTGACTATTAACAGCTATAATCATAAGTCTAAGCAATTGTAGATTTAGTAATGTAGTGACGGTTTAAAAATAAGCAATAAGCCTATGTAATACATCGCGTGTTAACATTTATTGATAGACCGTCGCCAGTGACTCGTCACGGTTGCACAAATGAATATTTATGAAGTCATAGGATAGGCTGATACCGTAGGTATTGTCGAGGTGCAATGTGTTTCTTATTGCTAATTTAATTGTTTAATCATTGTTTTTACTTTATTCACAGTAATTTTACGTCTTGATGATCTTGATGACAGTTAAAAAAAAAATAAAAGGCAAACGGTGTTGTTGTCGAATATCATCGAGTCAGTAAAATACGCCCGACGTAACAACAAGCATTGGGTTGTCTGGCCGCAAAAACAAAAAAGATGGAGTAATCCCAACACTTTAAAAAACCTTTTCGCAGTTGATGGGCAACCAGGACAGTAAACGAAGATCTACAGCCTACGAAAAGAGAGAGAGGTCCAGTGCAGGGTAGGCCTAGGTTTGTTTTCCTTTCACAAATTTCGCGAGTACAGGCCTAGGCCGGGCTGACCTTCGCATAGGGCCTAGCTAGGCCTGTACCATGTTTTTCGAAAGAATCTGGGTCTCCCTCCCTCGAATTTTCGGTCGTATAAATAACACTCAATAACTTTACTCTCTAACATAATGTTGTAATGTAAAATGATTAATTTGTATTCGTCGTGTTTTTAAAAATTAAAAAAATACAATAGCATTGCCTAGGCAGAGGGTAGGGTACAGTAGTACTGAGTACTAGGCCTACTGTTACAGCCTACAGTAGGAATGTACATGCGGCTAGCCTAATAATAGTGAGCTTACGAAAGAAGACGCGGCCAGTTCTACGACGACCTAATGACGCGTGGACACAACTGCGCATGCCTGATTTCGATTTGTCGTTGTCTTCAACTTTTCGACGTGAAATTTGGCAATCGGCGTTGTGCAGAAAACGGCAATGTGAATTTTGCTTTGCTCAACTGTGCATGATCGATACACACACTTGGCACGTTTTATTTACTTAGCGCTAGGCCAAGGCGCGGGCTATTCAAGCAAATTTTATTAAACTACAATACAAAGATAAGTAGAATTTCTATTAACTATGGTTATGCCTGAAATTATAATGCCATTATATGTCTGACATAGATCGAATGTAGAAAATAGGCCTGTATTTGCTTAGCATAATAAATAAAAGACTTGTAAGTTGGGTCATTTCTGGCAATTCCGTGACCGTGGAGAGGCTAACTTAGTTTTTTAATGAATTTGTCTTCCTTGAGGGTATAATAACAAAAATAGCTTGGGTGTCCCTCGCGAAAGTGTGGGCATAAACTGTAAGAGCCCTAAATCCAAAATTGCCGCCTTCCGCCATTTTGAAATTTATTATTTCAGTGTTTTGGCCTACATGGCTGCTTTAGTGCATGGATTTAGGGGTTTTAGGGGTCCAGAATTTCATTTTTGATATCGGATCGATGATTCGACCTACTTTTGACCTTAAAATCCAAGATGGCCGCTAATCTCTCTTCAAAATCTTCATTTTTTGGGTAAAATCATCATAGTGCCTCTATAAAAGGCTTAATGAAAGCTCAGATCATGCTGAATTGACTCACAGACAATATAACTACAATTATTTATACAGGGGTCATCTCAGAGGTCAAAGGTCAACATTTGTGGTTGAATAAAAATAAAGTTATTTGTTTCGTTGCTTTATAAAATTCTAATTTACTGTACTGTTTATATCTAGTAATTCATATTTAATGCCTGATAAATTTGGATTTGACATTCAAATCTAAAAATGCTGCTGAGGTCATCATATGTGTCAAAGGTCAATATTAATAAATAAAAAAGAAGCTTTTTTAGTTCCATTGGTTAAAAAATTCCCGTGTACTGTACTATTAATATTCTGAAATTCACATTTGATGACCCATTGATTGACCTTCAAATCTAAATTTATGTTGAGGTCATCTCATTTGTCAAAGGTTAACATTTCTGGTTAATGGAATAGAAGTTTTTAGCTTGTTACATTGGTTATAACATTCTAGTGTAGTAGTGTACTGTTAATATTCAGGAATTCTTATTTGAGGTCCGATTGAATTTAAAGGTTTGATGAAAATCCAAGAATGCTGCTACTTTTCAGCTCACGCTGTCAAATGTTCGAGTTCAAGTTCATCTTCGAAGTTAAAATGTTACAATTGTTATATATTTTAATTCTAATACTAATTTTCTGAATTAACAGCTAAACAAAGTAAGTTATTTATTAAACAATAGGCTGCTACTCCTTATCCGAGTCTGTTGTATCACTTTTACAGAAGTACTACTGTACTCTCATCGCTGGTTCTCAATAGTCACTAGTGAGCTGGTGCAGTAAGGGTGGCAGGGCCCACTGGTGGACAACTCAAGATTTCTTAACCATGACAAATGGAGGACGAATGCTAGTCTAGCAACTTAAAATGGCATTGGCAATATGTGATGTAGTTTGTCTTTGTTCAAATGGTGCAATGTGTCTTCATCAGGTGGAAGGCCGACTTAGTCCACTTTCGAGAATACGGGCCCTTGTGTTTCCCCTTAGTGCCGGGACGTACCTAAACCTAATCGTTTAAAACGATTTCAGGGAGTGGTGTTTGTTGATAATACAGGTACATAAGCAAAAATATTATTAATAAAGCCAATTTGAGTTTGAATGTTTAATTTGAAACACCCGAAATATGTAGTCACACAAACATTTCATTACTGATCAATTATTAGTAACTCCTTAGTGAAATAAGTGTGTTTCTGCATGTGTTTCTGCAAAATGCGTGTTTCATCCGAAATCACTTTGAAATGCGGGACCGTCCCGCACGATGCGAGGCGGTTGGTAACTATGATTATATGTATTCCTATAATTATTACTGTTATCGTATATGCCGAATCAGCACAGATACCCTTTTTGCATACTAAAATTACATCTATTACCACTCTTTTTATTATTACAATAATAATAACAATAATTATAATTATTATTGTAATATTTATATATTATTATCATTGCTATTACTGTATTATAATAAATATTATAATCATTAATATTATTATCAATTATAGTCTTAGTATCATTTTTATAATTATACTATAATGTTTCATCCAATGAAACAATGTATTACAATGTTGCTATTATTGTTAAGCAAGATTGTTAATCTTCATTAAGTTTTATGATAAAAATCTTGACTAAAGTTTACAAAAATGTAAATAAACAAATACTGTAGAAGAATTCTTCTAGTAAATTGAGTTATTGTAGTAACGTCAGCGCCTATACCTAACAACATGCACAATAATAATAGCAATAATAATATTTTAATAACAATAATTTAACAATAAAAAGTAATAATAATGAATTTATATATAACTAATAAAAATAAAATAATAATAATATTATTAATAATAATAATAATAATAATAATAATAATAATAATAATAATAATAATAATAATAATCGATTTAATATGTTGCATCTGTTGCTTGCATCTACCTATTCACTGCTGTTAAGGCCATATACGACTTACTGTATTATGGTTATTGAAGTATTTTATGTAAGCCATTTCTGTTAATTGAATAATAATTTAACGTACGATGTAAAATGTACTCACTATAAATATTTCATCCGTGTCTCGGATATCTTAATGAAATATTTATTGTAAGTACATTTTTTATATTATTATTAAATTAAGGGCCGAAATGGCTTACACAAAATACTTCAATAAACATAATATAATAATAATAATTTAATAATATTATTATAATAATAATTTAATAATATTATTATAATAATAATATAATGATATTATTTTAATTAATAACAACAGCAGCAGCAGTAACAACAATAATAATAATGATTAATTAAATTAGTTCATAGGCTACCATATTCAATGCCAGTCATTCATGCCTAAATATTAAGTAAGTAGGGCTTGGCCCTAGCTAGCCTAGAATGACAAGTATAGACAGGCCATTGCAAGATTTAATAATAGACTCTATTAACACAAAAAAATTCCGGAAACGGAGAAATATTTACTTTTCCCATAATACCTAATTGTAAACCTTTTGGAACACTTTTTCTTCGGGTCGTCTAATATACTTGAAAAAATACCAATATAAAGACGGTTTGGTAGACAAATTGATTGATTTTTTTTAATAAAGTATCACTTCGATAGGCCTACCACGAAACATGTTGCTCTGAAACATGATAAGGCCAATCTGATTAAGTGAGCGGTTTTGACTTATAATTGTATATCTAAGAACTTTACCTAGAATATATTTTATATAAACCGATATAAAAATATGATAATTTGATAACATGAAAGTGAAACCGAGGTAGTTTATCCCAGTTATAATTTCAAAATAAATAAGTAAACAGTTCTAAATTTGCTGAAGTTTTAGAATTCCAATTGCACACAAGATTAGGACACACAAATTGTTTGGTTTCCCTCCTCACCCGCCCCTAACTCACTGAAAAAATAGTGGTGGCAAAACAAGAAAAGTTTTATTTTTTTTAGCTTCTTTCTGGATTGATTTATATTGTTTTGCAAGATGCCTTACAGAGTTGTCTAAAGTTTCTCCACACGCTCCTTTCTATCATTTTAATAAAAGAAGGGCAAACAAAATATTTATGTTTAGGCCTTCTAAGTAAACATTAATTGATAGTGGATTACTAGAAAGAAATCGATAGTTAAACTATATTATACGTATGTGAAAAAAAACGACTGAAAACACCCAAAAAACATAGAAACAATCTTTTACATTACATACTTATTATTTAATATTATATTGTAGTATTTCATCAGGCCAGATTATATAAGGCACGATGAGTTTGCGCAACATTTGAGAGCAAGCATCACCTTAAAATGATAAGGCTGTTGAGCACAATAATTAAATATTTATTAAGTTCCAAAAATCAGGATTATCCACTTTTAATAATATACACAGTCAAGGACAAAATATAAATTATATTAAATTATTTTAATTAAAAGTGAATCCATTTAGGTAGTTGACTACAAATCTTATGAACTGTTTTATTAAAAAGTTGGTATGCGTATTGTAAACATGCCTGTCGTATCATACACCATGGCCTGGTTGTAGCGCCGTACAACTTAGTCTGAACTTCCAAATAGTCCGATTACGAAAATTCCATAATCAAAATAATTACCAAATAAATAATCTTTAGTATTTCGACTATTATCAAACAACAAGATAAGGTCATTATTATTTTATATCCTTAATTTAAAATTCACGGTATTTAGATTTATGTTGCACTTTTATTATTATTAAATTTATGAAATCTACCCTGTACAAGGCAAAAAATAGTGAAGTTTCAATAATAAGAAATACTAAAAAAAAATCTGTAAAATTCATGACATTTCTAAAATTGTACTTGAATTAAATTGTATTGATCATTACCCCACCCTCCACTTTTCCATGCAATTATTACCGCCGCTGTCGCCCTCAACGTCGAAACTTCGTCGGATCGCTATTGGCTGATAATGTTTACTTTGAACACGCATATCCGAACAGTGTTATTGCTGATGGGCATTAAGGTGTCGGCACTAACGACATTGCACCGTGGGAAGGGTTCGGTACCTTGGTCATATCAATGCTCCGACCTGTAAAAAAAAACGTAACAGTTAAACTCTTTGTTTGGACGATCGGACAGCACATCAACGCATTATTAAACCTTTGTACATGTTAATCACTTTCGTGTATTACAAGTTGACAGTAATTCCGTTTATTTCTATAGATCTAAGAAAGGTAGTGTAAAAAGGCATTTACAGCTAACATCAGTGGTGGCTCCAGAAACTTGCCGAAAGTGTGTCCGACTTTATCCGATTCCGAAACAAGGAGCCGACTATAGCCTCGGTCATGGTCTCGGAAACGAATTTTTAAAACCTTAGCCTAGCGAATTTCGAAAAGCAAAACAACAGTCTAGTCAAATCTGTTATTGAGACGATAAGACGTCACACGTCATTTTACAAAATTTATGAGAGCGAGTGGCCAGTGGCGGCTCTAGGATATATTTTCTGGCGGGGGACTTGAGCTCGTAGGCCCGAGCTGGGGGAAGGGGATGAGAGGGGTTTCCCCTGCCAAATGAGTGACGAAAGAAGTTGGTTGGGGTTGTTTTCTACGTTGTTAACGTTTGCGATTGCGTTTCATGTGTCACTAGATAGGCTAAGGATTTATGTAAAACAAGTAGGCCTACCAAAGATATTTTCTACGAATGAGCCATTTTTTAGCGCTCACCGAAGCCTAGGATGGTAGCCTTCATTACACCACCAACACGCCATCGCTTCGCCAAGCTGCAGCAACCGTATCGATATTATGAGTAAATCTCTTTATACTGTACATTTTTTTATAAGAACCAGTAAAATTTTGCACAGGCTCATTGTTCTCATTTATTTGCTCATTTCAGGTTTAAACTGTTCTTATTTTGTTCTTATTTTTACACTTTTTGAACATAGAAAATTATTATTGTACAGCACTCCTAGGCCTATCCTAGCAAACACAAAACGTTCTTTTAACGTTTGCGAACGCTGCGGTTCGGTATGTCACAAAATAACGTTCATACAACGTTGTAAGTACATATTCAAACGTAGACGTTGTGAAATTAGGTTATAAGTAGGTACCGTACATATAGTTCTACGACGTTTTTATTACCAAACTGTGACGTCATTATATAGTCACACGTACTGCAAATAATATACAGACAAGTGGTTATCATTAATATTTTACCTGAATGTCATACTTTTGGATCATTCTGTTGCGATGTAATCGGTGGTAATCCAGAACTGATTACTCCCGATCGCAGTACACGAGTGCATTCAGACCAATTCCAAAAAAAAGAAAATAAAATTACATTTTAGGGCCTAGGCCTCCAGTGGCAAAGCCGATGTTTTGATTGACTTTAGCCAAACAGTGCCTGTGGAATTTGTTGTGATCAAATTCCGTGGTAATCGGGAGTTATAAATATTGTATCACCCAATCGCAACGGGGAACAATTTGCGATATCGATTACTTATTGATTACTATTGGTGAGGTTTCACTTTGCGATTAGGTGTGACTGGGTGTCGCAATTCCTACAACCGATCGCAATGCGTTGCTAGTCTGAATGGGGTAGAAAGTAAATACACTTTTTATGTTAGGTAGGAGGTAAAATACAGTTGTGACATGGTGAAGAAGTCATAGTGAAGTAGTATCCCTGTGATAGGTCGATACTTTGATTATTATTATTATCAGGAAGATGTTAATTAGATTCTGTAATGTGTTTCTCAATTCTTTGTTGCTCAAAACAACTAAATTGCTGTTAATTATCATCACAAATTAGAGCAAATTAATATGCGACGCGATGAAACCATAGACCTAGGCCTATAAATATAGGTCTAGCTAGCGTGTCTAATTCCTAAGCGTGTAGTGACGATGGCGTCTTAGCGGTGTATACGTAAGCTACGATCGCTCTCGTACATTTATTGTTATGAAAAGACGTGTAACGTCTAGCCGTTTGACCAGACTGTTGTTTTGAATATTTGTCAATATTCCTTAGGCTAGCGTGTATTAAAAAAATCGCGTCCCGGAATAAAACTACCTGGTAGGATTCACAGAGAGAGAGTTTCTTATGGCCTAAATTGTGCTTTCATACCACAATATTGACAATCAAAATACTGTTATTTTGATAAGCAAATTATTATTTTGGTCCGATGACCTTGTTGTGGCGTCGGACGACAAATATGAATAACATTTCTTTTAGCTTTCGATAAACTTACGATGATAGATGGAAAAGATTATTATGTACAGCACTTATGGAGATTAGACCATTTACAAGATAGATATGAATTGATAATGTAAGACCAAATTTTAAAAAGCATACTTTAATATGAAACCATTCAAAATCTTTTAAGCATACAGTTTCACATAATAATGACACAGATTGGTTTGGAAGAACAAAGAAAAAAAAACAACCTTAAATAGTTACATTTGCATATAAGTATAATGATCTCACTTAAAGTAAATTTAAAGGGTGCAAACTCAAACTTATTTTGAAGCAAGATCAAATACTTATGTTACAGAGGAAGATCCAGAAGGCAAGAAACGATCATGGTCAAATGTATACACAGGCCATTGTACCATTTGCAAGAATAATGAGAAAAAAAAACTCCTATTATTCATTGCCTTTTTGATTGTTAAGCCTTTTCTCCATTAGAAATATGTATAAATGATATATGTACAATAAATGAATATTTTTGCGAATTGTTATTAATCGTTTTTCTGCATTTGAACAGGACAAGAGGGGAAAACCAGAAAGTAGGTTTTCTTCAAATTTGGCAATACAAATTATGGCATAGTTAGGGGCCATCTTATCGCTCTGCTAAATAATAAAATTATAATATGTCCATATATTGGCGGTATTGACAAATGCATTGATATATGGGTTTTGTTCGTTGCCGGTGTACATTCTGGTCGATTCTCTGTTGGGGTTCACGTTTTGCTGTTATGAGGAGGCTCATTGTCGTCTTACTCTACGTGTGATCTTGTGAAGGTCCGATTTGAGGTGTACTTGATCTGGACTAGTAATAGGTCAGAACGAAAATCACTGGGAGAGTAAGGAACACTAATCTTCAGATATAACTTGGTCAGAAAGATTGAAAAAGTTATTTTGGAGAATTTGACATATTTCTGTGCCCAGTGTTCTTAGAGACTTGGTTTTAGTCTTACATTTTTCAGATATCTGTTTTTATTTAACACTGGAACAAGATACATATTTTTTTGTGTAGGAGTTCACTTTCATTTGCTTTCTCTCTTTTTATTTTATTAACAATGTCATACACACAAAGTAATGACATAACGATTGTAATTATAATGCTACTGAAATATTGTAGGAATAAAAAAAAAACTTTCTTGTAATTTAATATCCATCAACATTATTTTTATTATGATACCTTTTAAATAGATTTGTTTCGCCTTTGAAATTACATACAAAACCTCCGTCAGGTGTCAATACTTGTGCTACGGTATATTTGTAGAGGATATTATTGCTTCTACTATTTTAGTTTGTAGTCTGTATCGAGCCAAACACTTTGCTAAAGTCAACAAAAGTGATAACTGCTTGCAGCTAATTTGCCTTAATTCTTTTTATTAATCTCCTCAGAGTTAGAATTTGAGACAAAGTTGACCTTCCTGAGCGAAAACCATTTTGATTTATTCGTGATAATGGATCTTTATTTTCCTTTTTTATTTCATTTCAAACATTTTATAAAAAAAAAATAGCAATGATTACATAAGAAATAAACTAAGGCAAACTTAACAGGAGACAATATACAGTAAAAAAAATGTATCGCACGAATCATATCGTTCAGTTATTCTGCAAATAATATAAAGTATCTTTATATTTTTTTTAAATAGAAATTTAATGATTAAAATTGAGAAATTGTTTCTTAACACTTTACAACGAAAAAAGTACCATTTTGTAATAATAATAAAAAATAGTTGCTTCTCTTTGTGAAACCCAAAACATATGCTTTCATTAGATATTTTTAAATTGTTATTCATATTTTGATATTTTCCCATATTATTTTCTTTACTATATCACATTCAATAAACAACGTTTCCTGCCTTTCATTGCAAAAATAACACATCGGTGAGTCGACCTTTGACATTTTGAAAAGCATTGTATTTGTATAAATTATACGGTGAATAAACCTAAATTCAAAGCTTTTTAGCTTTATATCTTTTGTACAAGTACGTCAATTCATGAAAATAATTATTCCAGTTTAATTTTTTTTTAACTCTTTTTCCCTTTTTTCATTCAATAGCAATTGGCTCTTCAATATGATTTACTATAATGTGCTTATAAATATGACAGTTTCTTGTTTTACCAAAATAAATTTTCTGTAAATTAGATTCAAATTCCTCAGTTTTGTTTAAATTTTGTTCCACCAATTTTTGTTTCTAGAGCCTTGAAATTGAATTAACAATTTGGTGATATATTAAAAAGTTAGTTTTAAAATTGTGCATTCGCTGAAATTCATCTAGTTCTAATATTTTACCTTCTTTATTTACAATGTTTCTTATATAATTTAAATTATTAACCAACCAGCTTTTTTGAACCTTTAAATTTTCCATTACTTTTAATACCTTAAAAGATCGGGTGGGTCTGGTAAGTTTGAAAAAAGATACGTAAATATCGGGAGAAACAGTGATTTTATAATCGTTGCTTGTTAATTAAGTAAGTAAACGCTGTTTCCATATATTTAATATTTGTTCAGCTTCTTTCGCTTTGTCTAGAAAATTGAGTTTGATAATATCGTTTAAATTACATAAAATATTTACCCCTAAATAATTTACTGGGCCTTTTGTCCATAAAATATTTTTTCAGTTTGGATTTCATAGTTACTCTTTTTTTAAGGCCCCTATTCTCATAACATTATTTTTTTCATAATTTATTTTAAGTCCGGAGTGTACAGAAAATTCATCAAGTATATCTATAATCGGTTTAATTGAGCTTTGATCCTTGAGAAAAAACACAGTGTCATCTGCAAACTGACTTATCCGTAAGTCTACATTATATTCTATACCTTTAAAGTTGTTTGATTGACGGACTGTGTTGCCTAGTGCTTCTGCACAAATTATAAATAGATATTCAATTCAATTCAATAAAACATTTAATTTCTTCCGAAGGCACTTGAAAATACAAAATTGCAAATACAAAAAATTACAAAAATAGGAAGAAGGCCAGGACCCGAGAAGTTGTTTGCAAAAACAAACATCTTGTGGTGGGTAGGCCTGAAAAAACTGAGAAAAAGCAGCTCAATATATAACAGCACGACGAATTTCAACCACAGAAAAATTTAATAATTTAAGATTATGTGTTTCTTCAGTTTATTAGAAAAAGCTCTGGCAGAGATAGCATTGGTAATTGAGAATGGTAGATTGTTCCAAATAGAGGGGCCCGTATATCTAACGTTGTGTTGGAAATAGTTTGTGTTGTGATTAGGGATGTGAATATCAGTTCTAGATCGCGTACAATAATTGTGAAAAGAAGAATTAGGCATAAATATGTTACTCAAATGTTTGGGAGGATCGAAGGCATGGCGGAGTATACAAATATACCTTGCTGGATTAAATTAATTTCATATAGTTTCAGAAGACTTAGATTGGAAAACAAATGGGAAAAATGAGACCGTGGAGGAGACCCAGATATGATCCTGATAGCCTTTTTTTGAAGAATTTGAAGTTTGTTGATGTTAGATGGATATGTATTGCCCCAAACAATGTTGCAGTAGTTCAAGTAAGGAAGAATGAGAGAGCAGTAGAGAATACAAAAACATTACAGAGAATAAATGAAGAGAGTCTAGAAATGATACCGAGGCTTTTGGAAATTTTACTCTCAACTTCGCTTATGTGATTTTTTTACGTGAGCCCACTGTCTAAGTGTACTTCTAAAAATTTTGCAGATTGAACAGAGGGTATTTCGTGATTGTCGATAAAAATTTAGTAAGCTGAAAGATCAATACTTTTGAACTTTTTGGGGGTCCCAAACAGGATGAAGCTACATTTTTTGTAGTTGACTGAAATTTTGTTTGCAGAAAAGTACTGGGACATGTGAATCAAACTGGAGTTAAAAGTATCGAATAATGATTGAATATTTTGGTTAGAATAGTAAACCGTTGTATCATCGGCATAGAAAAAGAAATTGATCAAGAGGACAGATGGATATCATTAATATATATAATAAACATGAGAAGACCCAGTAATGAACCTTGGGGTACTCCACATGTGGTTGAGCTGAAGTTAGATATAGAATTACAATATTTGGTACATTGGGCACGATTTGAGAGGTAGCTTTTGAAGAGATCGAGTGTGGGTCCCCGAATTCCGTAGTGCGATAACTTATACAAAAGGATATTGTGATCAGTTGTATCAAAGGCCTTGGAAAGGTCTATAAAAAGACCAATTGCAAGTTGGCGGTTTTCAAGAGCATTAACTATATTATTTGTTAGATCAATGAGGGCCATGGATGTACTGTGATTTTTCCTGAAACCATACTGTTTGTTATAGTGTATGTCATATTTAGAAACAAATGAGAAAGTGCGATCGTAAATAACTCTTTCAAATGCCTTTGAGAAGATTGATAAAATTGAAATAGGGCGATAATTGTATAGCTCGGATTTAATGCCAGACTTGTATATAGGGGTAACGCACGCTAGCTTCATCCTGTCTGGGAATACACCGTTGGATAGGGCAAGATTAAAAATATGGCATAATGGAAGAGAGATGAGATTAGCAATGTGTTTGATGGCTTTGGTGTGAAAATCATCGATACCGGGAGATTTGTTCGTTTTAAAGGATGTAAGTATTTGTATCACTTCAGTCTCATTAACTGGGGTAAAATATAGGGAATTAGGAATTGGGTTTGGTAGAAAGTCTTTAAATGATTTATTGACATGGGGAATTTTGTTAGCAAGTGAAGGTCCAATTTTGACAAAGTATTTGTAAATGCATTAGAAATTTTATTTGGATCAGTGGTCATTATCCCATCACAATTTAGGGAAGTATCAGATTGCCAATTATTTATTTTTTTTTTTCGTTGATCAACAAGTTGATGGTCTTCCAAATTGCCTTGATATCATTTTTAAATTTTATGTTTAATAATTGTATTTTAATAATGTTTTTTTTTAGTTGACTTAATTAAAGAATTTAATTTATTACGGAATTGTTTGTAAGTTTTTTTCGTAAGCGGCAGACGGGCAGCGCAGAAATTTAGCATATAATTTTTGTTTATATTTAATCGATTCTAGTAAGCCGTCTGACATCCACGATTTAAGTTTATTGCTTTTCTTTTTGTGTTTTTGAGGAGGAAAATGTTTATCATAAAGGGATTTCAGTGTATTTTCAAAATTGGTATATGCTGCATCAGGGTCCTGAGTATTAATGACATCGAGCCATTGTGCAATTTTCTAAAGTAGTGGGATTAATTTTCCTAAAGCTAGATACATATTCATCCTTACTTGAGCTAGTTGCAACATTCGAGAAGTGTGAAATATTAAAAACATGGAGATGATCCGTTATATCACTGTAAATGAATCCACTCAGGTTGGGGTAGTCGAACTGGTTAGTAATAATATTGTCAAGCAAGGTAGCGGTAGTTTTTGTGATACGAGATGGTCTATGGATACGGGGAAGATAATGGTTACTAAAAAGTGAGTTAACAAAAAAGCGGGCATCATTATTGGAATCATGTTTAAGGATGTCAATATTAAATTCACCGAGAATGTACACAATTTTATTTTCTTGTGATAATTTGGAAAAGACGTGCTCAAGATAGTTAGTAAATTGAAAAGGGTCAGAAGAAGGTGGTCTATACACTGTACCAATGACAATGTTTTTTAAGTGAGGTCTTACAATTTCAATAAAAATAGATTCGGAGGTGGAGGGATGAAGAGTAAGATCATTTTGTCCAAAAAATTGTAGACTATCACGAACATATATGGCTACTCCACCACCGTCTTTGTGAGTTCTATGATTGGACACAAAATAATAATTAGGAAGCTTGACGAGGGGGTTGTCATATTTGAGCCACGTTTCACTAACTCCGATTATATCAAATGGCAAATTAAGTCAGGTTGGAAGCTGTTTCATTTGATCGAGATTTTTTAGAATGCTTCCAATTTAAAATTGATAATGGAAGAACTGTCAGTAAAATTATTAATAGGAAGCTCGTCGGGATCATAATATTGAGAAATGCTTCGAGTATTGGAAAAAAAATTGGGAATCAGGGTCGATATTTGAGGTAAAATCATCGACGGCGTTAAGAAAGGGAGAAAAACATACGTTTGATAATCGGTAGGAATTCGAGGTGCTGCTATAAGAACTACAATTAAAATCAGACATGACAACAGAAAGTTACAAAAAAGACATAAAGTAACCACAAAAAAAAGGGAGAAAAAAAAAACTTTAAAAAAGTCAGTACCTTGGATGCTTAGAAAAGCTAAAAAAAAAAAAGATCAAAAATTGCATGAAAGCAGTCTCAACTGTGAATATGGTATACCATACCGATCAATAGAAACATGTGATATCAGCCAAAGAAATAATATTAATAAGAAATATGATAAATATACATACATAATAAATATCAATGCACAAAAAATATGGCAACAATAATACTACGAATCGATCTGGAACTTAAAGTAATTATAATAACTATAAAAAAAAAAGTAGCAGCACCAATTAATAATAATAATAATAATCGTAATAATAATAACAACAGCAACAACAATAGAAATAACAATAAAAGCAACGACTAACAACAACAATAATAACAATAACAACAATTATTATCATCATCTTCATTACCATATAAACAGCTAACAACAATAATGCCACAACAACAATTGAAAAGATTGATAATAATAACACAATGAAAAAAACAGCAAAAACAATAAATACAAATAATAATCCAATACAATAATAATAATAATAACAATAATAATAATAATAATAATAATAAAATTAATAAAATTAGTAATAATAAAAACAATAATAATAGCAACAATAATAATAACAATAACAACAATAATAATAACAACAGTAAAGATAACAATAATATCTGTATAATAGTATGAAGATGTAGTAAACAACATTTGGTAAATTGGCCTAATATTAATATTATTCAATAACGGAAAAAATGGGGAAACGTTAATAAAATAGGCCTACATGACATCAAGAATAGCAGTATAAAAATTAAATAACATTTTGAATACAAAATTATGTTTTACACACACACACAAAATCATCATCAACAGCAGCAGTAGCACCATTTCCTGCACAATTAAAATAACGTTAACAGCAAACAACAACATTAATGATAATAATAACAATGATAACATGATTGTTCATTCAGTGGTTCGTGTTCTGATCTTGTAAAAAAAAAAGACTACGGTGTTAAAAATAAAATTGTGTAATTATTTGCAACCTGAATAATTCTGTAAGTGTAAAATAATTCAGTTAGTTTCAAAGAGATGTGAAAAGTTAGAATGGATATCGGTTAGTATGGTAACTTAGCTGTTCGTTGATCTGAGATGGCGAAGTTCTGCATCCGTTCTGATGGTAACTTTCTTTTTGTTTTTCAAGAGACAAGCTATCCTACCGTCCTGGGTCCTCTATATGGAGATAGAGGACATCCTTCACGAAGACCTCTTTTTAATTTAGAATTCAGAAACTTGCCATATCTTTATATAATATTTTTATCCAATTTCTTATATTTTTAACAAAGCCAGATTTTTTAAGGGACATATCAAGAAAGTACCATTTCACCTTATCGGAAGCTTTTTCGAAGTCTACAAAAATAATAAGTTTGGCCTGTTGTGTAATTCTGCATGTTCTATTACGTCATAAAACGCATGGCGATGGATTTTGCTAAAATCTTGTAGTCTACATTTAAAAGCGAAATAGGGCGCCAGTTCTTTAATAATAGTGGAGATTTGTCTTTTTTTGGTATAAGTGATATCAAACCTCGTTTTTGTGAGATGTTTAAACAACCAGACTGGAAGGAAAATTGGAAAGCGTTAATTAACTTATCTTTTATTATGTCATTCCAAAATATTTTATAAAATTCGACAGGAAAGACATCTGTCCCAGGTGTTTTGTTGTTATCCATTCTTTTAGGGCTTCTAAACATTCTGTGTCAGTAAGAGGTAGGTCATATAAAATTTCATGATCCTTTACAGACATTAACTACATGAAACTTGTCCAAAAAAAATTGGATGGGTTATTGTTACTGTCGGATTCGAAGTAAAATAATGATTCATAGAATCGTTTTTCCTCATTTATTATATCATCTGGGTTTCTTAAGTCCCCGTTTTCTGTTGTAAGTGTAGTGACATGCTTTTTATTATAATTCCTTCGTTCTAGGTTAAGAAAAATATTTAGTACTTTCCTCTCCTTCGATCCAACGTGCTTTGGATCGAATCATTCAACCATGTGTTTTTTATTTCATAGACAGAATCTAGTTCGTTTCTTTTGATTTGGATCATTTCAGTAACTTTTCCATTACTATTTACGCAATGTTGCTCTTCCAATTTTTTTATTTTATAGAATTCTATAGAAAGTCTATAGAGGTTTAAGAGTTTTTTTTTTTTTATAGAATTCTATAGAAAATTTATCCAAGAATAATTTCTCTATATAAAACCTATCCATCCCCTATAGGGGTAGTTCTATAGAAATATAATTCTATAGAAAATTGATCCAAGATTTCTTTCTCTATATAAGAACCATCCATTCTCTATAGAGATAGTTCTATAAAAATACAATTATATAGAGAATTACTTAGAAAAAATGTTATAGAAAGAATTATATTTAAATTCTATACAATTTCTAGATTTAATTATATATTTTCTCTTTAGATTTTTTAAATCTAGTGTCTATAGAATTTTATATTCTTCTTTTAGAAAAATCCTATAAAATTCTCGTTTTATTCTGATATATTTTCTATGTAATTTTGAACGATTTTGGATAAAATTGTTTAGAAAGAGGTTAGAAATCAACAGATAGGTGTATAGAATGTATAATACAATTTCTGTAGAATTTTAATGAATTTCTATTGAATTAATTATATTTTACCTCGTAATTGGGGATTTGTATCAAAATTCTATACACATTCTATATACGTTTTATAGAACGTGTTGACAGATTCCATAGGAAATATAGGCCTATGTAAATACCGTATTGTATTGAATGTTATTTTATAAATTTATGAAAACATTATAAACAATTCTTTAATTTTAAAATTATCTTAATTTTATCAAAATTATCTGCCTGCACTTTATCACAAAACATGAATCGATTTCCCTGATGTTTCTAGCAATCAAAATGGAGCATGAATATGCTAATTAGGTAGCTTTCAACCAAACAACAATCGCGTAAGAAAACGACGACAAAACAAAGTTTGAAAGCTTTCTAAAATCAGACTTCTTGTAAGAAGATGAAATATTTTAATCTTGATATTTAGGACCAACATTATTAAATGTTATTTTCCATAGGCCTCTTTTGTATTCTAATCTATATGTTTATAATTTCCTAACTCTGAGAGTCTCACGTGCAGAACATGGCGCACTGATATCCCATGTAGGCACAACAAGGAAGTGAGCGCGCGCCACTAACAATAAAATAGTAGGCTGTACGCGCCCTTTGAATATCAGAGGTACAGGCCAGTACGTACGTGTGTAGGAGATGGTCGAATTACAAAACGGATGAACAAGTTTATTTCGATACCATTTCTGTTGATTAATGGATTGAAAACGAACTAGAGATGTACTCGAGATCCGGTATTATGTCTCACGCTCATCATTCATAATTGTTTTGCAAGTAAGACAATGAAGGTACCTCGGCCTAGGCCTAGCAGGCCCTAACTAGTTAGTCCTAGGTAACCCCTAGCCTACTGGCTGGGCTTCCAACTGCTAGACCACCGGTGTGTGTCATGTGATCGCACCCATCAGTGATGTTCTCACACTGGCAGTCTCAGTGCAACTCGTCAACTTATATGTATATGTGATGTGTTTTAGTAAGTGTCTCTATTATTATACACTATACTTATATTATATACCTAGGCTCAGGCCCTAGGCCTAATCCTAAGGCTTAGTCCTAGCCCTAAAGTAGTTTTGCATGTTTATTTTATTACTTTTTTTATAACAAATTTATAATCTATTAATCTAAGTATACTTCTCAGAAGTGCTGCAGCGGTAAAAGTTTCAATGTCGATCAAGTTGAAAGATATGGCAGCTGATTACAAGAACATTGTCAGTGATGATCTGAAGTAATATCAATAAAGTTTTAGCTGATTGTTAAATAAATACTTCATCACTGGCTGTGCAGTACAATTGTAATGAGCAAGAGAAGAGAAAGTAAAATGGCATTGCAACAAGTTAATCTAAATATTTAACTAAAGACATTTTATTAAACGAAAGTTTTTTGGCAGTTGGAATTCTGTACATCTATAGAAACCAAAATAAATTTCTAAAGAAACTCTATACAGTAGATGATTGTTTTGTTCAGGTTCTAAAAATATTCTTTAGACTTTTAGACCGGCAGCCAAGAGCAGTTTGATCAAACGAACAAGGTACCAATATCCGAGTACAGGAACATTTATTATGTAACATAAAATATCAATATATGGACGTCTGCCGGGGACTCCCTGCTGGGTGTGCCCCCTGGAGCACCAATTAAGGGGCTAAAAAATGGGCTAGATCATGTTTTGGAGATACCACATAAAGCCAACTTAAAATTAACAAACATACTCTACTAAGTATAAAAAGTGTATTGCCAGACAGATTATCCGCTGGATATGTCCTGCCAGACACCCCCAAAAGGGTCCTAAATTTAAGGCTAGATCATGTATTGGCGATACCACTTAAAGTCAACTTAGAATTGACAAACATACTCTACTAAGTATAAAAAGTATATTGCCAGACAAATTATCCGCTGGATATGTCCCGCCAGACACCCCCGAAAGTTCCCCCTGTGGACACTGTGATATAATTGGGCTAGATCATGTATTGGAGATACCACTAAAAATCAACCTAAAATTAACAAACATACTCTAGTAAGTGTAAAAAGTGTATTGCCAGAAAAATTATCCGCTGGATATGTCCCGCCAGACACCCCCAAATGTTGCCCCTGTGGACACTGTGATATAATTGGGCTAGATCATGTAAAAAAAGGGGTCCTAAATTTGGGCTAGATCATGTATTGGAGATACCACATAAAATCAACTTAGAATTAACAAACATACTCTACTAAGTATAAAAAGTGTATTGCCAGACAAATTATTCACTGGATATGTCCCGCCAGACACCCCCAAATGTTGCCCCTGTGGACACTGTGATATAATTGGGCTAGATCATGTATTAGAGATACCACATAAAATCAACTTAGAATTAACAAACATACTCTACTGAATAAAAAAAGTGTATTGCCAGACGAATTATCCGCTGTATATGTCCCACCAGACACCCTCAAAAGGGTCCCCTATGCTGGACACTGTGATATAATTGGGCTAGATCATGTATTGGAGATACCACATCAAATAAACTTAGAATTAACAAACATACTCTAAAGTATAAAAAAGTGTATTGCCAGACAAATTATCCGCTGTATAAGTCCCGTCCGTCACCCCCAAAAGTTGCCCTCTGTGAACACTGTGTGCTAAAATAGATGGTAAAAGAACATCACATGAAACCAAGTTTAAATGAATAGGTACATTCACAAAGCAAACAATAACACAATGACCCTTTCAAAATGTTACTCTACATAAGGCCTCCAGATCATAGGATACTTAGGCCTATATTAGTCATAAACATCAAGGTACTGGATTAAAAGTTTTTTCGTTTTAAGTAAATCCCCACAAAAAAATAAATGGAGGTGCCACAGATTTTACATGATCGGTATTATAATTATAATTATAATCTAAAGAGTAAGTAAAGTCGCTATCAAATCTTTATGTCTTCATGATTATTGATATTAATGTTAACTGTCTGTTTCACTTTCTGAGTTATCATTTTCTGAATCATTACTCCAAGAAATTCCGAAACATGAATCGTCGTCATCACCATCATCATCATCAATCTCCTCAGCGACGACATCTGGTTGAACACTCTGGAGATTCACTGTAATATCCTCCTCTTGTTCCTCTTCCTGAAAAAATCTGGCATTGAATGTCCCGAATACCAGTCAGGAGTATAGTATCCATTCTTTTCCTTCCATCCGTAATTCAGAGGATCCAAACCAAGTCCGGGATGTGCAGAGTCAGCATTTCCCCACAGGATGCTGATGAAATGTGCCCGTTGCATATTTTTATGTACAGTTTTCGCACAAGGTGCAAGAAGTGCGCAGTCTACAGATGTGTATAAGAGACAGGCCTAGGCCCCCATCGGGGTCCAGGGG
>NW_022757652.1:56523-61295 GCF_011630105.1 Anneissia japonica
GGAGTATAGTATCCATTCTTTTCCTTCCATCCGTAATTCAGAGGATCCAAACCAAGTCCGGGATGTGCAGAGTCAGCATTTCCCCACAGGATGCTGATGAAATGTGCCCGTTGCATTTTTTATGTACAGTCTTCGCACAAGATGAAGAAGTGCGCAGTCTACTTTCTTCACATTAGACATCGGGTTCTCCTAAAACAAAATAATGTATTTAGACTACTAATTAGTTATCAATGTGCGCAATTCATTTTAAAACTCACACACCACTGGGAATATTATTAATTAATGCTAATTTACGTTAATCCACAAACAAAAGCACATTATAATGGAAAATTGTAGTTTAGGTTATTAGGTTACTGTTATGTATATTTATTTCCTTCCTATATGAAATGATTTCTGATACAGTACCTGATCCAGTCTACCAGTCATCTGACACAGTTTTAGGAGCCTGGCCTCATTGACATCTTTCACATCACCCTTCAAGCCATACAAGGAACGAACAAACTCTTCTGCTTTTCTCTGGTCTGGTTCATCTTCAGAAGCCAGTTTACTGAAGAACTGAATAAGTGTTCCTTCTGTGTCTTTTACGAGATCCTCAAGTGGCTTCAATTTACCTTTTCTGTAGAATGCGGTGGTGAAGTCTAAGCCAGTAAATGCGTGAAGACCTGGCATGGCTGCAGCTAATCCGTCCTTTGACTCTAGGTCGGTGACAATGCTATTGACATCAATTAACCGACGGCTATTGCCCGATCCACAATCCATAATAATGCGACTGTATGATGTAGGTCTGACATTTGTCAGCTGTCTTCCTTGCATTCCAATGAGAATAATTAGGACATCAGTATCAGAGGCTTTAATGATTATATTTCCAGTGGTGCCAGATGCATGGAATGCAATGGGAGTATCTGCTTCCTCATGACTACCCTGGAGATTAGCTGGATTTTCAACATTCATCTTCAAATCAAGCTTATTAAAAGAGAGTCGGATACAGTTGCCACCATGGGACACAATCAGCGTCTTGTTTGATAGAATGGAACCATAGTGATCTTCTTGCCATTCTTTCAGGAGAAATTTTACCAGCTGATCCTTAAACATCCCATTTTGTAGCAACTTATGACAGCCCTCTCTTGGTGCATGCTCTGGTCCAGCAATGACAAATGGATGGTCATTGGCTCCACGTAGTCTTCTCTCACTCCCCTTCAGCGACATAGGACGATATGTATCAAACAATATATGAATCTCATTGCCTCGGCTGCTACAGACATAGGATAGCAGTGTCCTGGCAAGATTTCCATAAGATTTTTTTTCCCAATTGACCAACAGTATCAATTAACACAGCCTAATGTCCCTATCAAACCTTAAATATAAAAGTATAGTATTATATCCATTTTGGATTTTTTTAAAAATTATACTTTTGTCATAGTTATCCTATAATATTTCAAATTATTTACGCTCTGTTTAGTTTTATTACAAATACTTACGTAATTTATTGTCATCTCAAAAAGAAGATACATCCAACTTCTTTAATTTTGACGGCGGCTGAGTAAGTTCAGTGGGGCCAGCTTAATCAATTATGAAGTAGGCCTACTGTGGGGCTTACGCTGATGATAAATCACATCCATAGGGGGGAAAACTTTTGGGGTGTCTGGCAGGACATATCAAGCGGATAAATTGTCTGACAATACACTTTTTATACTCGGTAGAGTATGTTTGTTAATTCTATGTTGATTTTTAGTGGTATCTCCAATACATGATCTAGCCCAATTATATCACAGTGTCCACATGGGGCAACATTTGGGGGTGTCTGGCGGGACATATCCAGTGGATAATTTGTCTGGCAATACACTTTTTATACTTAGTAGAGTATCTTTGTTAATTCTATTTTGATTTTATGTGGTATCTCCAATACATGATCTAGCCCAAATTAAGGACCCCTTTGCGGTGTCTGGCGGGACATATCCAGCGGATAATTTGTCTGGAAATACACTTTTTTTACTTATTAGAGTATGTTTGTTAATTTTAAGTTGATTTTTAGTGGTATCTCCAAAACATGATCTAGCCCATTTTTCAGCCCCTTAATTGGTGCTTCAGGGGGAACACCCAGCTGGGGTCCCCGGCAGACGTCCATATATTGATATGTTATGTTACATAATAAATGTTCTTGTACTCGGATATTGGTACCTTGTTCGTTTGATCAAATTGTTCCTGGCTGCCGCTCTATTTCTATCAATTTTCTATAAAAAAAACATATAGAGTTTTAATAGAATTTTATTAAAACATCCTTTGGTTTCCTATGGATTTTCTACAAAAACTCTATAGGTCATGTTTTAGAAAAGTATATAGAATCAACCTATTGAAACTATAGAATTCTGAATTATTTCTATAAACATTCTATAACTGTATATATTTATTCTTTAGAATGTTTATATTTTTCTATAAAATAACAATCTCAAATACTAATAATTCTATAGAATTTTAAATAGATATTTTTAATAGAAACTTGTGTCATTTTCTATGAAATTTCTATCAACTTTCAATAGAATTTTTTCATAATGTTAATTTTCTATATACCCTAGGAGCCAGACCAGGTTTGGTATGCAATTTGAGGTGCAGAGAATTTGACTTCAGAAATTGGCTCAGGGTGGTCCAAGAATCATTTTTGGTTTTGGTAACATATTTTCAAAATGTGGTGAAAAGTCAAAAGGTCAGGGTTAAAGGTCAAATCTGTAAGGTCCTTGTATCTCCGCAACCACAGGTGGTAGAGAGTTGACTTTGATGCCAAATTGTTTGGAAAATGCATATTTCTATTTGCTCTAATAGAACATTTTGCTAAAAAAAATTACTGAAAATGCCGTTTCTGACCTTTGACATGCTTCAAGGTAATAGCCATATTGTCCTTATATCTCCGCAACCACTGGCGGTAGAGGGTTAATTTGGTGTCAGTTTGTTCGGAACATTTATGTTTCTATTTGGTCTAATAATTGAGTTTGCTAAAAAAAAAATGACCGGAAATGCCGTTTCTGACCTATGACATGCTTCAAGGTAATAGCCATATTGTCCTCATATCTCCGCAACCACTGGTGGTAGAGGGTTATTTTGGTGTCGATTTGATCAGAAAATTCATGTTTCTATTTGGTCTAATAAATGAGTTTGCTAAAAAAAATGGCCGGAAATGCCATTTCTGACATTTCACATATTTTATATATATGATAACCATTGAGTCATTATTATCTCCGCAACTACTGGTGATAGAGAGTTAATCTTCGGGCCAAATTGTTTGGAACATTCATGTTTGTATTTGCTCTAATAGGACATTTTGCTTAAAAAAAATGACCGGAAACGCTGTTTCTGACCTTTGACTAGTTTCAAGGCCATAGCCATATGGCCTTAATATCTTCGCAACCACTGGTGGTAGAGAGTTAATTGTGGTGTCAATTTGTTCGGTATATTCATGTTTTTATTTGGTCTAATAAATGAGTTTGCTAAAAAAATGACCGGAAATACCATTTCTGACCGCTCACATATTTTATATATGATAGTCATTGAATCTTTATTATCTCCACTACCACTGGTGGTAGAGAGTTAACTTTGGTGCCAATTTGTTTGGAACCTCTATGTTTCTATTTGGCATCAAATTCAACTCTCTACCACTTGTGGTTGCGGAGTTACAAGACCTTATAGCTTTGACCTTTGACCCTGACATTTTGACCTTTTGCCACATTTTGAAAAATATACTACCAAGCAAAAAATTATTCTTGGATAACCCTAAACCAATTTTTGATGTCAAATTCTCTGCACCTCAAAGTGCATACAAAACTTGGTCTGGCTCCTAAGGTAATAAGCTTTTCTATATAATTCATCTAACTTTCTATATAACTGTATGTGAATTCTATAGAAGTCGATATTATTATTGAAAATTCTATATAACTTCTATAAAATAGATTTATGGAAAGTTCTATAGTAATTGTTGTAGCTCTATGGAAAATAGAAATGTTTCTAAAGAAAATCTATAAAATTTTGTTTTTCAATACAAATACTGTAAATAAATTCTACAGATTTTTCTTAGAATTTTATTTTCTATACAATTTCTTTAGAGTCTCTATCAACGCTCTATAGAACTCTATAGGAGTTCTTCGGGATTTCTATTTAAACTACATGAAAACATTTATAGAGACCCTGTAGAAAATCTATTAAAACTATATAAAACAGGGTTTAAAAATCATATAGAATTAGCCTATAGAAATGCTGTAGACATTTTATAGAATGGTTTCTTTAGATATTCTATACATTTTTTTCCTACGAGTTCGTTATATAATTTATCTATATCTTTTTAAATTAATTTATTTCGTTTACAAGAAAAGGAAATAAATGTTCTTACATTACATTTCATCATTTCCAAAAGTATTTGTGGGTTATTTTCTCTACATTCTTCCTATGTGTATCTTATCGTCTTTTTTTATTTCTTCAATAAATGTGAGGTCCCTTAAGAGGCTCGTATTTGGTTTCCAGAAACCTGGCCATCTTTTACCTGTTATACCATGAATTGATAATGTGATCATTGAATGATCACTTTTAAAACCTGGTAAAATTTATGCGTTTTCAGTTTGTAAGTAAGTAACTTTATTGCTTCTCTTTTATAACAGAGGCACAACAATAAAGATGTGCAACAATAACAAAATAAGTAAAAACTTAATTACTGTGATTAAATATAGTAAGAAAATACTGCGGTATATATATATATATGCATATATATATATATGCATATATATATGCAT
>NW_022757652.1:61728-62341 GCF_011630105.1 Anneissia japonica
TATATATATAAAGGTGATGCTGTATAGGCAAATATACATACAGTAAATAACGAGTCAGATGGTATCAGATATATGCCACAAAATTTATTTTCAGAGTTAGCGAGTACTTTCGACTATAAATCTTTATCAAGCTTTATCAAGACTATAAGTCTTTATCAAGCTGTATATATATATATATAGAAATAGTTAAATGATAGAAACAGATACTCCAATAACTAATGTAATCAATTAAAAAGAGTTATATAATATAATATATATAGAAATAGTTAAATAATATATAATATATATATAATATATATAGAAATAGTTAAATGATAGAAACAGATACTCCAATTACTTGAAAACCTGTGAGTAATGAATAGGCGGGCCTCTGTGCCTTATATTGCCTGTAAACGGTGCGGTGATAGTGTGGTGTTTATTTTCTTGTAGCTTTAGGTTTATGGTAATTTTTGTTTCCTTCCTGTAGCACCTTGAGCACTACTGCAGTGGATTTGTGAGCTTTATAAATCTTTATTATTATTATTGTTATTATTATTATTATTATTATTATTATTATTATTATTATTATTATTATTATTATTATTATTATTATTATTATTATTATTATTATTAT
>NW_022757652.1:62363-69722 GCF_011630105.1 Anneissia japonica
AATAAATAATGCAATATTTATAAAATATAGTCACATAATATATATATATATATATATATATATATAACTACAATATCTTTATTGAAAAAATAAACTATATATTCAAAATCCAAAATGGCCGACAAGCCAGGTTTTTGGTAATAAAATGGCTGTAAATGCGTGACCACCATAATCTTGGTTGTAATACCTATGCTTTCCGATCCTGGAATTCAGTAGACCATATATAAACTACTACATTTTATGTTGAAAATACAGTATAAATTCAAAATTAAAAATGGCCTCTAAAAAAGGGGGGGGGGCTCTATGTTCACCGATTGTCTTTACCTTGGTTATCAACAGCTGTTTTATATTGCATATTCCGGAGACACTAAACCTGAGGCCGAGGTGGGTGTTCCCAAACTTTCCACCTATACTTTGTAAAAGAAATTACACCACTGCTGCCAAAAGCTAATGTGTAGCACCACAAACTAAACTAAATGTGACAACAGATGGATACAAAAATGTTCCTTAATCCTAACTCTCATTTGAGTATTTTTTATTTGAGGAACTGACACTAAACATGCGAGGCCGAGGTAGGTGTGGACTCATAAGCAAGAAGCCGTCAGCACTGTACAAAGGACTTTAAATTTTGTTTTTGATTTCTCATAGTTTACACCAAAAGTTGCTGTAGATAATATGAAAGGTCACTTGTTTTTTTTTTTATAGGCTGAGTTGGATGTATCTCTTGTTGGCGGTTATCCTTTTCCTCTGCACATCTTGGAACTCATTTTCTTTAAACCAGTCTTTGGTTTTCCTTGTGGAGAACCCTTGGACTTCTAAGGTCTGGCGGATAGCAGTTTTCAGGTGTGACAAAACAATTCTGGACAGGAGTTTGCAGTGCATCCTAAAGCTTTGATCGAAGTTTCACCTGGATGTCAGCTTTCATTGCAACTGACAGAAAGTTGCCAACCTGAAACTTCTCCCTTTCAGTGTTTCGAGGATGTTGACCTTGCCATCTGTAGGGGTGTTCTGTACAAGGCTGATTCGATCAGTGTAAAACTTTCAGCGGTCGGGGCATAGCTGACGAAAGCAACATGATACATGTACAGCAGATCTTTATATTTGTCCAATTGGTTAATGTTCACATACACATTTCGTCACCGTTTTCACGAAGAGACACAAACTTCAATTTCGAAGAAAACAACGTTTTGAGAAAAACGCGTTTGAAGTGGACTGCTTCAAAATTCGTAAATTTCACTATCAAGATAACGGAATTTTGAATATTTTTTTTTACATTTGTTTGAAGATAAAGCATTAAACAATCCAAATGTGTAGTTTATTTTTCTTTTCCTAACTTTAATTAACCTGTTAGCGTGAAAAGTTTGTGTCTGTTCGTGAAAACGATCAGAATAAACACAACATAATGTTGTTTACACGTAGTGTCTCTTTGTGAAAACGGTGCGCGCTGTACGCGCACCCGTTGTTAAGGCAAAAACTTGCACAAACTGTATTTTAGCTATGTTCAGACACAGCGACTTACGCTAGCGTAAGATAATCGAGTGGTGTGAACTTGTGCGTGGCGTACTAGCGAACGCCAGTATCGCGCAATCACTGGCGTACGGTAATCCAGCAACAGACCCCAGATTAGCGTACGCCACTGATTTACGACAGTCACGCATCGGTGATTTTGAGCTCAGCCAATATTTGACCAATCAAATTAAAACTAGATGTAAACAGAAAATAAAATTCGCGAATTACTAATACGAATATTTCGCGCGAATATTTACGCTGGCGTTCATTAATCGCCCAGTCTAGACATCTCGCTAGTTACGCCATGGATTAACATACGCCCGGCGTTAGATATGCCTGGCGTATTTCTGAGGTCTGAACGTAGCCTTAACCATTGTAGTCAAGGGCGAAAACAGGTCTAAAATCTCGGCTTATCCTGCTTTAATCATTATGTTTTTATGAATAATTCCGCATTTGATGCACGTGTATAGACCTATCCCAGGTTATACTGCAAGAAGGGTACCGGTATGTCTAGGTAAGCTAGGGAAAGCTAGGGAAATCTAGCCATAGCCAAGCTAGGCCTTGCGATGGAGGTATTATTGAGAAGGAGATCACTCGAAAAAGCTACGCGCACGCAGCGCTATGCAAATGAACCAAGATCAAAGCTGCCGCAGCGCGTGAAGAACGTTTGCGCGATGCCTTTGAAGTCCCATGTGTTCCCCGCCATCAAATTTTTATCAGGCATAGTTTACCAAAAAATTGAACATGGCAAAATGAAGAGCACCTTTTTTTCTCGATGCGCACTACATACAATCAATCACAATAGGCTGCGCAATTGTTTCCATTTTATCTCTCATGAAATATCAAACATATTAATATTTTCCACCAAAAAAAGTTTCGAATTTAATGGAACATTTACATAACCTTTAAAATTGTAGTATATTTCAACTTCAATTTCCATAAATTGGCCGAAATTCGCTAATTCTAATTTTAACAGATATTAATTAATAAATGATTGAGGATTATAATAAACTAAGTCATTTTAGGGTTAACGAGGGTTAACTATTCGAAAAATCAATCCAAAATCTGAGTATTTTTCAGTTTTACGCTGACTTAGCTTTATAGTCGAAATAATCAATGTTTAGACAAAATTGTAATGAACACAGAAGTAATTTTAACATAAATATTTTACGGAATACGTTCCTGAAATATACAAATAATAACATACCAAAAGTCCGAAAAAATCTAAACAGGGGAACACTGTTCATTATAAAGATATTTAATGGGTTAAAATCAAACGCTTTATTGCACAACTGCTCTGCTGGAAGCGTATAAATGCATGTCGTTGCCAAGTTGTTGCTAACGAAAAAATGTGAATTGTAGGGTAATACGCCCGCGCGCGAAGCAAAAGCGGGGAGCACATAGAGCAATTAAACAACGAGAGTGCTGACAAGATGGCGGAGCAATGCAGAGTTGTGTATGTGTACCATCCAAGATGGTTGCCGTAGGAAAGCGCCTCCTTCAGGCTTAGTATATATATTATTACTATAAATAAGCTCTCTGACTGAATATTATTTCATAAATGATAATTAGTATTGATAATGACAAATTATTGAACTGTCTTAGCCAAAAAGAGGCCAAGTAGGATCTTATTCAAATTAAAAAAAAATTAAAATCGTGTACATTACACCCATACAACGCAACGCTCGAGTTTCGAACATAACGGTAACTAGCTGTACTGAACTTTCTGTGTAAATTGAGGGCGCCATTGAAAATGATAATGCTAAGGCATAATTTGATTGGCTGAATCTATGGCAGCCATCTTGGAAGGTACACACACAGTTCTGCGTATTTCGAACATCGAATGCATTGCTGTTAGCGCTCTAGTATTCTTATTATACCTCTATGGGAACACATGGGTTTGTCGCGTCAAAGGGAACTGTTGCCGAGTGATCTCCTTCTCAATAATACCTCCATGGCCTTCCCTAGCGATCACAACGATTGCAACGCCTCACTCGCGTCTTTTAATTACCCAATGAAGGTTTATGTCTGTTCGTGAAAACGAAAAATCCATGTTTTTTCTCGGTTTGTGCGCAACGGCTAATTAGCTAAATTGGATAATTAGTGTAGTTCCACTTATAAAAATTAGATGAAAAGGTAAAGTTCGATGTACATAATAAAAATGTCAAAGAAAAACAATGAAAAAATATGATTTTTGAAGTTTGTGTCTATTCGTGAAAACGGTGACGATTTGTTTACTGCAGCATTATTCAGAATACTACAATATTACTGTATATAAAATTTCGAGATGGAAATTAATGAATAAATAAACTCGGTATTATATCATAGGCCAAATAAAATGGAATTATTCGTTTCACTTATGATTTGGAATTATTTTGGTGAGGGTTTATTTACTAACTTGCTACTTACTGATTTCTATACTAGTGTAAAACAGGCTGGTAAATATCAAACATTGTATTTTCGGGACAACAATTATGGGAAATTATTGAGGCCTTATGGTAGCTGCGTTGACGAAATATTCAGGGTCAAAGGTCAGAAAAGCCTTTATATAGCATGTTCCGGGTCATAAATCCTAAACTTTGTCTCAAAGCAAGAAAATTGTGTCTACACTTAGATTTTTGGGGTCAACATTTATGGAAATATTTTTACCGCCTTCTAGTAGCTTCGTTGGCTAATATTTAGGGTCAAAGATCAGTGACCTTTATACAACTATGATCGTCATAACTCCTCAACCAGTTTGCCTAGATGCACACAAAAGTAGTGGCTACACCTAGGTTTTTGGAATCAATATTCATTAAAAAATATTTGCCAAATTCTGGTAGACCAAATGTGTTGACCAAATGTTCAGGGTCAAAGGTCAATGACCTTTATACAACATATGATGATCATAACTCCTCAATTATGGGAAATTTTTTTACGCCTTATAGTAGCTGCGTTGACAAAATATTCAGGGTCAAATGTCAAAAATATTGTCTACACAAAACATAAATGAGGTGTCTACACCTATAGTAGGCCTGTTAAGCGAACCAATCCCTTAAATTGTGATAACATTCTGAAACTTGGCACAGTTATTCATTAGGGTATTAAAAACATAGAATGGAAGGGTTGCCCAAAATTTGGTCAGGGGAAAGCGGCCATTTTGGATTTCAAAATGGAGGACCCCAAATTTTTATTTTTTAGGTATATCTCAGCTAAAAAGGCACCTAGTGTTCTGATTCTGGGTGCAAAGTATATGGTATTGGTTTCAACAAACATTGGTATAACTTTGATTGCATGGTGGCCATTTTAAATTCCAAGATGGCTGCCATTACATTGCATTACAACGCATATCTGAACTTGTAGAGCCTCAATTACGGTGAATGTTATCGGGTTTATTAAACAAATATATGCAATTACAAGTACCTGACTGAATGAATGTTGGCTCTTTTGAATTCCAAGATGGCCGCCAAAAACAGGGTTTCAAGGCTTATTACTTATGGTCACAACAAACATTTTGGATACAACCTTACTTATGATTTTTGATTTGGGAGACAAAAGTCATTGTAATTGGCGTTAAGAAAACCTATTATATAGATATAACTTTTATTATGATTGCATAGAGGCCATTTCGAATTCTAGGAGACCCGCTTTCTAATGAGTGTGTCAGTGCATATTATACCTTATGGTTTTAGGGCTCGATTACAGTAAAATGATGTATATTTTTGGAGTTTACAAGCATGTTGATACAATCAATATCCATTATGATTACATGGTGATCATTTTTAATTCCAAGATGGCTGTAATTTAATACCCGCTTTACATTTTGGAATGTCTATTTTGCTGCTCAATATGGTGTATGTTAGTACATTTAATGGAATAAAGTATGCATCAAGATCAACCATCTGTCAACTCTATTAATGACTGCGACAATAACATAATTGCTGTATCTCTATTACATATACACATAGTTTCACATGTTATTTCTAAGCAAATAAACATAAATTATAGTTCGTAATTATTAACATCGATAACAGATATGTTTAATTTTTACATAGATGAACACAGGGATACTTCTTGTTAGGTCTTGTCTAACATATTCCTTGGCAACCACACAACTCGGTACATCTCAATCCATTCTTTCTGCATTTGCAGCTTCAAAGTTCACAGTCGATGTGTCCACAACGAATTAACACCTTGGTGACATTTGAAAGTTCGGCAGAGAGCTTCAAACTGGAGTAAATTTGTTGTCGTCCTTCATCCATCCCCAAATATCTGGGTCCTGTTTAACTCTGACGGCATCTCTAGACAGTTCCACTTCCTGGCTTGTAGTACAGATCGTTTGACCTGTTCCTTTAATGTAGCAGATGTTGGTGGTGGGGGTATCCTCTGCCTTTTCCCTAGTTGTGAATAGGTATCGCCTTGCATCATTTACCTTTTTACCATCAAATGTGCCGCAGTACATAGCGACAACAAAATGTTCTAGATAGTCTGTGTCTGTTTCACTAACATCTCCTACAGCTGATGACATTCTCTAGAATACTGGATTCATACATGGCATCTTTTTACAAGTTTCGTAAAATGATGCTTTACCTTTCCCTTGAACAGATGAAGTTATCACAACCGCTAAAGTAGTAAAAGAACAAGTGAGCGGTTGATATCTGTGGTCCAACAGAAGTAGCAATCCCGTGTATTGGAATGTACTTTAAGTGCTTCCCCACTCCAAACTCGAGCCAAAGCTCCTGGATGCCATGCAGGTATTCTGTGGAAAGCTGACAACGCAATAGCAGCAACATCACTGTCTACACCTTTGACAAGAATGCGTGGACAATTTTCAGCAGCATGTTTAACATTAACAAACATACGTTCATCTGCCTCTTCCATGTTGCTCCATGGTTGCAGATCTATATATGTTTGCTATAGGTCCGTCTCAGAGACATTACAAACAATCCGTGGTTTGTGTCAATGTTCTCAACTACTTCGTTTACAATTAATGGAAGCAACTCTGATTTGTTGTCATCACATCTCAGGAATGTAGACCAAATGTTGTGCACTTCAGCTGGCTTTGATGACCTTCCTCACACCAGAGCCGCGGTTCGAACGCGTACCAGACTTTAAACTGCCTTTAAGGGACAATCGGACCTATTTGATGTTGAATATTGACTATTACTGAAT
The DNA here is from genome assembly GCF_011630105.1 of Anneissia japonica. Lineage (NCBI taxonomy): Eukaryota > Metazoa > Echinodermata > Crinoidea > Comatulida > Comatulidae > Anneissia > Anneissia japonica. The sequence goes on from NW_022757652.1 coordinate 69,024, forward strand.
TGTATATTTTTGGAAAATATTTCAGCCGCTCCAAATCTCTATCCTATTCTTCCTTCTTACCTTATTATTTCACAATTTTCATATTTTTGCGTAAAATGGGACCACATTGTTTGAATTTACACGTAAAGTAGGTCCGCTCTGATATCCCACACCGTTTGAAAATCCTGGCCATGGCATTGATCCTCATCCATCATCGTCACCCTCATCACCATCCTCACCAATCATTGTTAACATCATCACCTTCATCCTACTAATCATCCTCATCCATTACCATCCTTATTCTCATCATCATCAACCTCATCCTTATCCTACTTATCATCATCACTCATTCATCATCATAGTCCTCATTATCATCATCATTGTCATTATCATCCTTATCATCATCCTCATTACAATCATCATCTATCATCATCATCCATCATCATGCTTGTCCTCATCATCAACCACATCATCATCATCATCCTTATTAATCCTCATTATCAATCATCATCCTCATCATGAGGATGATAATAAAGAGGATGAGGACGACAAGAATGAGGATGAGGGGCAGAGGGGATGTTTCTCATCATGTGTCATCATTAACCTCATCAACATCATTCTCATCAATCATCCTCATCATTATCACGATCACCCTCATCAACGACCATTATCATCAATCATAATCATCATCATCCTTATTTTCATCATCATCACACATCT
>NW_022757652.1:69728-71451 GCF_011630105.1 Anneissia japonica
AAACTCATCATCCTAATCCTTCTCCTTAATAGGTACGTTCACATAAGCTATCGTGATAAACTTATCATGATCTATTCATCATGATAACTCTAGCATGTTAGAGAAAACCGTTCATATAGAAACAATCATCATGATCTATTTATGCTAATGCGTGCAGTGTTGCATGAAAACTACCAGAAGCACAACCAATGAGGTTGGGACCTGTTTAATAAACTGAAGGCTGATTGGTTGAATTGAATCTCATGAATTAATTTATCACGTTAACCAAGGTTAATCATGATGAATCAACATGTTCCACTAGATCACAATAAGGTGATTAAGCTGAGCACGTTATTTGATTCTGGTTGGTTCACATAAAGTGACTGGCTTGATCATGATCCACTAGATCACGTTAAATTCTGAATGTGAACCTAGCTACTGTCATCATTATCCTCACCATCCTTATCAGCATCATTTTCTTCCTCATCATCATCCATCATCAATCATCATCTACCTCATCATCTTCCTTCTCCTCATCAGCCACATCATCCTCATCCTCCTCATCATCATTTTTATCTTAATCACCATAATCATAATAATCATTACCATCATCCTCATTATTATCATCATCATCATCGTCGTCATCCTTACCATCATCATTTTCATCATTATCCTCTTCATCATCAGTCACTACCATCATCATGAGGATGATGAAGATGAGGACGACGAGAATGAAGATAATGACAAGGGTGAGGATGAGAGGGATGATTCTCATCATTCGTCATCATCATCATCATCATCATTCTCATCAATCATTTTCTATCATTCTCATCACCATCATCACAATCATTATCGTCAATAACCATTATCATCAACCGTGATCACCATCATCTTCTTCCTCACCATCATCCTCATCATATTTCTTCTCCTCATCATCAACATCCTCCTTATAATGTGGAATATAATGAGGATGGGGATGACAATAAGGAAGATGATGATGATAATAATAATAATGACATCAGTATATTAAGAATAACAGTACTAACGCTAATATTAATGTGAATTATAAACTATAAATCTTTTTAAACGCATAAGAATAATGATATACTATATTAATAATATTATAGAGTAACAACATAATAGTATACTAATGATGATGAAGAAAAATGTAGTGTAGAAAGATTAAATTTAAATAGGTAAACATTTCCTTTAATTTTGATTGTCGTAGTCTTGGAATTAGGTGTGTTGACGTCATCATTCCAAATTTGCTTGGGAGGTGGGGAATTCCCGTCTGCCAGGCATAGACTCCCATCGTCCGATGCCTCGACAAGGTTGCCACACCACAAATAATGATTTGCTTATCCATATAACATTATTTTAATTGCCAATCCCTAATATTTTGGCTTAAAAGCAAAATTTTGGGTCATCCAAAGCTAAAAAGAAACTCTCCCATAAGCCCAGGGAAGTTTATTCCGAGACTCTGACCGAGGGTCTAGTCGGCCTTGTGTTTGGACCCACCCTATCAGACCCCCTGGGGCCACTACTGAACGACTATAATGGGTAAGTATTTAAATAAGGTCCTGTCAGTTTTTACAGTTATAGAAAAAAACTAAAAGTGATTTTAAAAATTGGTATGTTAAAGCAAAATTTCACTATTTCGTTTTATTCCTTTTATTGAGATTGTATTGTACTTTGATAATAAAATTATTTTTACATTAAAAACATAGTTTTTCCCACCTTAATG
>NW_022757652.1:71460-79285 GCF_011630105.1 Anneissia japonica
ATTTTTACATTAAAAACATAGTTTTTACCACCTTAATGGACGCCATCTTGGAATTTATCACGATGACGTCATCATTCCGATCAAATTTTTAAATGAGAGTGGTGAGTAACTAATTAGCCAAGTTGTTGTTACATTTCATATCCACAGTATATGTAAAAGTGACCAAAAGCATAAATTTATTTCTCCTACCCCCATCTTAAATAGTTTAAAATAGGGTATTTTAGGTCAAAATTTCAAAGTGCTGTAAAAAAATTGCCCAAGCACTAGGCATGGGGATTTTTTTTTTCTGAGACACTACAGGGTATGCTGATTCAGAAAAACCAAAAATTAATTTTCCTTTACTTTTTTCCCGCTAAAGTTCATTTCAGCAGTTTTACAACCAGACTATTAACACTACATACATAGGCTAGTCACTAGGTTTAGTGTAAAAAATTCGAAATCAATCGGACCTATTCGATGTCGAATATTGACTACTAAAATTGTATATTTTTGGAAAATATTTCAGCTGCTCCAAATCTCTATCCAATTCTTCCTTCTTCCTTTATTATTTCACTATTTGCATTTATTCATACTTTTTATTCATAATTTTATACACTACACACATAGGCTAGTCACTAGGTTTAGGCATAGGCTAGGCCTCGGCTATGCCTATTACTTATTACTATTTAAATATACAATTTTAATAGATAAGATTAATTTAACATGGACATAGTAATTCATACTTAAACAATACATTAAATTTAAATATAGTCAGCATCCATACTGTTACGAAAGGAAAATGTTGCATTTGGACACAATTAGGCCTACATGAAATGGACTGTGAATACTGAGCAAAAATGATAAACAAATCTGCTAGGTGGCAAATAATGTTTTAATGAATGTTGATCCCAAAAACCTAGGTGTAGCCACTATTTTTGTGCATCTAGGCAAATGATTCAGGACTTGCTGCTGCTGCTACATGCTCGAATTGATGTCCAGATCACCAGAGTAAAAAAGAAATTGCTTTTCGTAACTTTAAGAACGTCGATAGCGACGTTCTAAAATCTAAGTTATTTGAATCTTTTGGTGACTACCTTACTGGATCTATTGATACCGATGTTAATTCTTGTGTATCTCTTTACAATCAGACTCTTTGTTCGCTTAGGGATGAGTTGGCTCCTGAGAAACTAAAGATCGTTTCCATTAGATCAACTTCTTAGTGGTTCAATGATGACTGTAGATCTGCCAAAAAAAATTGTACCAATATATTGTTTGATTATCAATCTATCCCTTAAATCTGGTTTATTCCCTGAAGAACTTAAGACTTGGGTTGTAAGGCCCATTCTTAAAAAGCCTTCACTTGATCCAAATCTCATGTCAAATTTTCGGCCAGTCTCTAATATTGCTTTTCTTTCTAAGCTGTTAGAGAAATGTGTTACATCAGATCTCATTCGATTACTTGATAGCAATACATGCTTTGACCCACTTCAATCTGCTTATGGAAAGCATCACAGTACGAAATGTGCGATATTAAATGTACACAACGATATTATCTTAGCCATAGATAATGGTAATTGTGTACTATCAGTATATCTTGACTTTTCAGCAGCGTTTGACACTATCGACCATTCCATCCTTGTAAACAGGCTCTCGTCCATTGTATCCATTGTATATTGTATATTGTATTGGTATCTGTGGCACAGGGCTAACCTGGTTTAAGTCATAATTGTCATCTAGAAAACAACAGGTCCGCATAGGTCATATTTCCTCTGACCGTGTTGATCTTACTTGTGGCGTTCCTCAGGGGTCAATACTTGGCCCAGTATTGTTCCTCGTTTACATATCTCCCCTGAGTGATGTAATTCGTAGACACGGTCTGGAATACCATGCGTATGCTGATGACACGCAGTTATATCTAAGTTTCAATCTAGGCAAGTATAACGAGGCTAAGGCAGTTTTTGAAGCTTGTGTGAGGGACGTTCAGGTTTGGTTAGCAGATAACATACTTTTAGTTTTAATCCCAAAAAAACGGAGGTATTGTTCATCCACTCTAAGCACCTTAAAAGACTGCCTGTTATCGAAAACATTATCATCTGCGACTCCTCGATTGTTCCAACTTCAGCGGTTCGAAATATTGGTGTAGTTTTCGACTCTAATATGACAATGTGTAGTCATATTAACAACATCTGCAAATCCGTTTCCTACCACTTGCGCAATATTAGATTTATTAAGAAATTCTTAACCAACAAGGCCTTAATTAAAATTGTTCATGCATTAATAACATCTCGACTAGATTACTGCAACAGTATACTATATGGCATTCCACATATTAAGCATCTTGTAAAACTTCAACTTCTTTTAAATATGGCAGCCCGTCTTGTAACCGGCACCTCCAGATTTGACCACATTACTCCAAATCTCCATCAATTACACTGGCTCCCGGTCAAAAAACGCATTGTGTTTAAGCTAATGATTATTACATATAAATCATTGAACAACCAGTCACCAGCATACACCCGTGAGATGATTGTGACAAGATCCACGACTTGTACAATATCCCTTAGGTCAACAACTGATAAATCAGTGCTATTCGTTCCCCAAAGTCGTCTCAGAACTTATGGTGATCGAGCATTTGCAGTCGCTGCCCCTAAGCTTTGGAACAGCCTGCCCGATTATGTACGCCAGGCACCTTCAACCGGGATTTTAAAAAGCCGATTGAAATCTTTATAACTTACTATAGACCACTCACATTCGTTCATTTTCGTTGCTCAATAGGCCAATATTTAGTTACACACATCATTATGACACCTGTGAAATCAATAGCTGACCGGCCTTGGTCGGTCAGTGAAACGGTGTGATGATGTGTGATTTTATTTTTATCTGTTTTGTCGGTTATTCTGTTTGGTTATTTTAGGCTATTCCCGGTCAAATTTATTTCCATACATTATTCACATATATTTTTCAAGCGCCTTGAGACGGTTTCGATCGTGGAAGGCGCTATATAAATATAAAACCAACCAACCAATACCAAAGGACTTATTACCATCATAGTTGTATAAAGGTCATTGACCTTTGACCCTGAATATTTGGTCAACGCAGCTACTAGAAGGTGGCAAATATGTTTTAATGAATGTTGGTCCCAAAAACCTAGGTGTAGCCACTATTTTTTGTGCATCTAGGCAAACTGGTTGAGGAGTTATGACAATCATAGTTGTATAAAGGTTATTGACCTTTGAACCTGAATATTTGATCAATTCTAGAAGGCGGCAAAAATGTTTCCATAATTGTTGACCCCAAAAACCCAGGTGTAGATACTATTTTTGTGCTTTTAGAGCAAGTGGTTGAAAACTTATGACCCAGAACATGTTATATAAAGGTCATTGACCCTTGACCCTGAATATCTGGTCAACGCAACCATAAAAAGACGGCAAACATTTTTCCATAATTATTTACGTATAGACATACAAGAATATACTAAAATTCCTTTTATTGGAGTTTGTTTAAGGTTAAACCATATTTAGCCTCTACTAAGCTCAAAAGGCACAACATCTGAATGCATTACGGAAACATGTCACTTTAGATGCTGTAGTACACCGGTACATCACTGAACTGATCAGTATGTTATTAATGGAGGTTCTCTTATCCATCGATTAAAATGGAGAGAAAGCAACACGTATACTTCAATTGCAGACACCTATGTGTCGTTTAAGCTCAAACTCTATGGCCAGGCCATGGCCACCGTAGTATTTTACGGATACAGTAGTGGGCTAAGTACAAAAGACAATGCACATGAAAGTCGAAAAACTCAGTAATTAATTAGGTTTATATAAGAGGTGTAACGAAATTGTTGAAAAAAAGATGATTTCCTCTCAAATGATATAAACAAACAGACACTTAGCCATCTGATTGTAGACCGTCTGCACCAGAAAGGCTCCCACGTCACCCAAGCTGAGGGAGATGTAGATGCAGATAATAGTAAAAGCAACTGTTACAATGTCATCCTACAAGTCAGCAACCCTCATTGAAGACGACAGAACTGCTGGTCCTGTTACTTTATTACAGAGAAAATGATTGCAAAGAACTTGCCAAAATGTTTTTAACATCAAGGTTCTGAAAAAGATACTAGGTGATGACATGTGCTGTGATCCGTCGTTTGCCACGCATTCTCTGGTTGCGACACAACTTCAACAAGAATCTTTGGGATTGGCAAGAAGTCCGTCCTTCAGAAAATAATGAAGTGCGATTCTGTTCTAGTTATTTTGCAGATCAGGCTACTATAGAAACAACTGGATTCAAAGTTATGGTATCATTGCTTAATAAGATCCAAACTGAGTCTCTCATATTATAACGTTACAATTTCCTCTGCAAGAAAGTGGTCACAGCAAAGGCTTTCGTAAAACCTTACAGATGGCCTCCAACAACCTCGGCCACAAACTTCCACTTTCGACTGACTTATTTGCAAGTCATGCAGTGGGGATGGGCACAGAATAAATGATGGACTAAAAAACTGCACCTGCAACACTACTCAAAATAATCCGATGCAACTGCTCTGCAAGATGAATTACAATGAAAGTTAGTTGCAGAAAACATAGACTTGAATGTACTACAGCTTGTTGACATTGCTTCATTAGATATTTTCTTTTCTCTTGGCGGCATTATTGTATGGGATTGTGACTGTAGAAATGTGTTACCGGAGAGCTATTCCCTCGAAGTACAGGAGAATGGCACACCGTCCTAGTCAATTACCATAATAATAATAATAATAGTAATAGTGCAGTTTTACATAGCGCACATATCCATCTAATGTAAGATTCTCAGGGCGCTTGATATGTGGACTAGGAACTCCACTAATGACTTTCTTCACCCCCAAAGATCCCTTCGTGTCTGTGCTACCCAGTATCCCGGTACCAGCAACTCTCGTCATCTACTACAGGGGTGTCTGTTCCAGTACACCGGGGTATCCCCCTACTCGTCTCGAAGGACGTACTGGGTTCTTTATAGTGCACACTAGCCATTGTATACACTGGGCCTACGGTTTATAGTCCTTGTCCGAGAAGACTTGCTCTACCACCAGAACCATTTGCAAGCGTGCCGTTCGAACCAGCGCCGGTATTATGGCTATAGCTTGCGGCGCCCCTGCTAACTGCTCGGACACTCCAATCACCAAACCATTCGTTTCTGTCAGTATTATTTCCTTTGATTAATTATGTTCCCTGCTAGGAGTATTATTATTCGCTATTTTTAATATTAAACACAAAAGCACAGCTCCAAAAGAAATGTACTTGATAGCTGCTGTTATACCTGGTATTGACTCAATTTTTACCCTGTCAGCAGCATGCTGACTGGGCTCAGTTTCCGAGCAGTTTCTTACCCAGTCAGCAGCATGCTGACTGAGTTCTGTTTCTGAGCAGTTTCTTCTTTACCCAGTCAGCAACTGCTGACTGGGGTCTGTTTCTGAGCAGTTTCTTCTTTACCCAGTCAGCAGCATGCTGACTGGGTTCTGTTTCTGAGCATTTCTTCTTTCTTTCTTTCTTTCTGGCAACATTTTGAAAGGCTACTAGTGGCAAACTACTGGACCGATTTCAATAAAACTTGGTCAGTAGGACCAGTGCCACCTCCCATTTATGTGGGAACGCTACTAGTGCCAAACGGTTGTGCCGATTTTAACCAAACCTGGTCAGTATAACCGGTGACACCTCTCATACATGGGGTGTTCACTGCTTTGGGTCAAAGGTCGCATATGGGTTATAAGGGTAAAACACTTTTTAAAAAATTAATAAAAGACTTCTTCTGTCACAAATAACATACACAATCTTGTCCTGGGCACACGTGTATTAGCACGTTATTAGCATTATTTCTCTATGGTGTTCAGCGAGTTAGGTTCAAAGGTCATTAAAGGGTTAATATTTTGTTTTATCTGGTAACATTTCAAAATGCTACTAATGCCAAACGATTAGACCAAACTCAATCAAATTTGGTAATTAAGAACCAGCAAAACCTCCTACACCCCAGTCTAGGATTAGGGGGTCACATAGGGGTCATCGGGGTTAAATTTTCAGAATAGCCCCATTGAGCTCAAATTTACCAGGAATGATCCTTAGGACCTTCTAAACACGAAAAAAAATACTCTTCACCTCATAGGTCAAATTTCATAGGTCAAAGGTTCAAAATGTTCCTAATGGCAAACGATTGAACAGAATTCAATCAAATTTGATCATTAAGAACCAGTGACACCTCTTACACCGCAGTCTGTGACCGTGGGTCATCGGGGTCAAATTTTTAAAATAGCTTATTTACGCTCGAATTTACCAGGAATGATCCTTAGGACCTTCTAAACATGAAAAAAAAATACTCTTCGCCTATAGGTCAAAAGTCACAAGGGTCATTTTGATGAAAATTATTAAATATTGCTAGCGACTAACGATTGGACCAATTGCATTAGACAGACTCCTACCAAACACGGGGTGTTCACAGCTTGAGGTAAAAGGTCACAGTGGTCACTTTAGGGTCAAGTCTTGAAAAATGATTGGGTTCATGTTCTATTGAACATAGTATATCTAGTTAATTTTATATTATATTCCATTACATTTAAGATGGCACCAATAGATTCTATGACCAAGAAAACATAGGGATTGCCACTAAAACCACCACTGTAGGGTGACTAGTTTATGACTTATAGATATGCAAAAAATATATGGCGGGCATATATGGACGCCATTTTGAATTTGATCATTATTGATCAGATCACATTCTAAGTTGTTTTATTAGGTTTCTTGGCCCGTAAAACATTACATTAGACAAAAACTGCGAAAAAAAGAATAGCTGTTTGTAAGGTATTTTCGCCATTTTGGCGGCCATCTTGTAAAAACCTTTTTCTGGTGGTCCGAATTTTGCCAACTTTTGATACGTTTTTCTATAGTCCTTAGGCTACAGAAAAACAATAAAAAACATTTTCTTGCAATTTCTTTGGGGTAGGGGCATTTTTAAAAATATATTTTTACTTTAAGTGTTGTAGATTGCTAACTACAAATCAATTCCCTGGCCTCAAACACATATATTTAGACAATAAATTCACCTTATTAGGGTAATTTTTCCCCTTTTCCTAAGGGCATTTGACCAGAAATAGATTATTACGGAGGTCTCAAGCCTGACAGCAGCAACATATTATTTGCTATTGTCCGGTTTAGGATCTCTAATAAACTATTGGTGGTGATAAAAACATGTTCTCTATTGTTATGTTGGGCCGTTTAGTCACCTATCCTCCAGACATGTATTATACTAAAGAATTGACGAAGGTAACAGGAAATTCCGAAAATTTCGCATATAAAAAATATTTCTGCCTCTTGCAAGTCAAAGTATCGTAGCTGTTTATTGTCTGCTCTGGGAACACAAGAACTGTATAAATCAAATTGATAATAATACAGTGCTCAAATAAATGGATACGTGATCTTATAAATCGTATCAAACAAAGTTGATCAACAAAAGTTCCTTAGTAGTTGTATAAAAAATGACCACAGAGACCCATACGATATCTTTACGGATCTAAGACCACTTAGTCTCTCTTAGTCTCCCTCCCTTTATACTCGCGGGCTCACACATAGCACAGTAAATTTTTAACCTACATAATAGATAATTGGTAGCAGCAAGTGAATCATAGAAAATAATATTTTAATCAAGTTTGAAAGGCAAATGGGAAAAACCCATAAAACAGCAAACAGCCATATAATGCAAAACAATTTAAAATTAAAATTAAAACGGAAAAGTAGAGAAAATCCGATCAGAATGACAAAATAAACTAAGCATCCACTGGAAGGAATCCCAATAAATAAATAAATAAATAAATAAA
>NW_022757652.1:81969-99371 GCF_011630105.1 Anneissia japonica
ATACATGTAATAATGCAGAGAATATATATTTAAAATGTATATATATATATATATATATATATACATTCATATATATATATATATATATATGTATATATATATACATTCATATATACATTTATAAATATATATTTATATATATTTATAAATATATATACATATATATATATGTATATATATATAAATATATATATTGTGTGCTGCAGGCCAACGAAAAATGGAAAATATCAAAAATGGAGAATTTATGGAATTGAAGCACATTAGAAAAGAGTGGGAAGAGAGAAGAATAACAAATCATGAATTGAAAGGGAAACTTTACAATAAAAAGCTCGCAGTATAATTTTTAAAAAGTGCAATAGACATTGTATATCCAATACATACCTATGTTACACGACAAAGAGTTACTGGTTGAGATGCTTTTGTAGGCAATTGGCGAGGGTCTTAAAACATTGTTGTTTTCGATACTACACGATGATTCGTTTGTCGACCAGATTGCTTGTGTAAGTGTAGTTGGTATTGCAGAGCTCGCATGGATTGCTGAGCTTGCATAAGGTGGTACGTACGCTGCGCTCGGATGGTACGCTTGTACTGAAGGTGATGAAACTACAAAGTTACCAACGGCACTTCCACTTTGGTCCTATGAAATATGGAAATTAAATAGTAAAGTGTTTTAAAATTCACAGTTATTAATCATCATAATCATCATCATCACCATCTTCTTCTTCTTCTTTATCATCATCTGCTTCTAAAGGGTGACGGCGGTGGTAGGAATAGATGACGATGATAATGATGATAATAATGACGATGATGTAACGATGATGGTGTCGGTAAAGGTGACGAATTTGGTGACGGTGACGGGGACAGCGACGACGGTGGTCTAGGCGACAGTTGCCACAGCAGCTGCGGTGGCAACCATTATGATAATAATAATTATTATATTGTGGGTTAATATAGTAATAATATATTAATACTAAATAATAATAATAATAATAATAATAATAATAGAATCAGAATTAGAATAATTTGTATTGTTAAAAAATCGTTGCAAAGTTATGAAAATTGTTTTCCTTGTTACAAAGTAAATAAAAAGTATAAAAATATAGAAAAAAAACCATCAAATAATGGATAATAATAGTCAATTATAATATTTTTTTAAATAATAATGCTAATAATTGTTATTATAAAAATAGTAGGCCTAGCATTGATAAAAATATATATCACGGTTGTCTATATTATTATTACCTTTATTTCAGCTTCGTAGTGTCCCACATTATAGTTGATCTGCTCCTTATAGTTACTAGGCTGCCGCCTATAATCCGTTAGTGAGATGGCGTGAGCATGTGCTGGAATCGTGTTTTCACCAGCCGCCGTATATAAACCGGTTGGGAACGAACCTTCACAAAAAACGTGTTAAGAAAAAGACTAGTTATAGTATGCAATGTTAAATACATTGTCAGGTATGAAATATAGAAAGAAAGCGTCACTACATATAAAAGAATGAAGTGGACATACCGTATCGAAACAATTCAGTTTTAGCCATAGAGCTACTAAACAACTAGAGTGCTGACAAGATGGCGGAGCAATGCAGAGTTGTGTATGTGTACCATCCAAGATGGCTGCCGTAGGAAAGCGCCACCTTCAGGCTTAGTATGCATATTATTACCAATACACATCTAGATGTGTATAAGTAAATAAGCCCTCTGACTGAATATTATTTCATTAATGATAATTAGTATTGATAATGACAAATTATTAAACTGTCGTAGCCAAAACGAGGCCAAGTGGAGCATCTTATTTAAAAAAAAGTACCAAGGAATGAAAATTAAAATCGTGTGCATTACACCCAAACACCGCAACGCTCGAGTTTCAAACATAGCTGTACTGAACTTTCTGTGTAAATTGAGGGCACATTGAAAATGATAGTGCTCAGGCGAAATTTGATTGGCTGAATATATGGCAGCCATCTTGGATGGTACACACACACAGCTCTGCGTATTTCGAACATCGAATACATTGCGGTTAGCGCTCTAGTATTCTTATTATATCTCTATGGTTTTAGCTGACTTACATAATTGTTACTACAACAATCAATACCACAATTCTTCAATTATAAAAGTAATTTTGTTTAAACTATTTACATTTTCTTTGAATAACAGTCTGTTTAGGACTACAAAATGTGTTAAAGCTATAAAGTTCACTCTTCATTTGGCCATGAATACATTTTCGCATGTTGAAACACCGAATTACAAGCCAGATTGAATCACGAATGGGTAGTCGTTAAACCTAAAATTAAAATAGACTGTTTGTGCCATAGGTTAAATTTAGCTACAATAAATAAAGAATCGAAAATGAGATATTGTAAATGCTATTTTTTTTTTCTTCTTTTTTTATTACGGTTAGCCAACATATTCATAATCTGACATTAGCTAGGGCATATAAAGATTTTTCTTTTTTTGAGAAAGCTGATAAAAGTTTTTGTGTCTATTGCCCTCTCGGGGCATAGATACTATGTTATTGTCTGGCAGTTAACCTTGTAAAAGCAAGTAAATCCGGTGGAGGTGCATGATTGGTACTACCAAAGATATTATAATTACAATGTAGCGATATCCGCGATTCTACGCGCAACAAAATTAAATAGTAAAAAGAGGCATAAAAAGTAATTGTAATTGAGAGAGGGCGTCCAGTTGTTATTATGGTGGTTGTTTCAGAATTTGCACGTAGATCCTAGATGTCAAAGCTCAAAAGAAATTGTATTTGCGGAAGGGCGCACTACACAGCGTTGCTACAGAATTTGCACGTAGAAATCGCAGAGAAAGCTTTCTAGTTATTATAAGATCTTTGGTACTACTACCACGAGGTAAAGGCAAGCTCAGGTCGACACGGAACTGAAAGGAACTCAACTCAACTGGTCGACATGAAAGGAACTGAAAGGAACTTCACTCATGCTTTGTTTGTCCTGTACAGCACGGGTTTTTCCCCGGTAGATCCTGTGTTACACAGACTGCAAGTATATTTCATGAATGGTCTAAAATATTAGATGCATCAAATCCCCCAGTTGTAGACGCTATCTTCCTCGACTGGGAGAAAGCCTTTGATCGTGTGCGTCATTCTAAACTTTTGCGCAAGCTTCACAATTTCGGCCTTTGTGGTCCAATCTTGAAATGGATGGCATCATTTTTAACTGAACGCACCCAGCAGATTGCACTTAATGGGGTATTGTCAGACCGTACAGTTGTGGTGTCTGGCGTACCTCAGGGGTCGGTACTCGGCCCCTTACTATTTAACTCGTTTGTATTTGATTTGCCAATGCATATTTCATCTCAAGTCAGACAATATGCTGATGACACGGTAGTATTTAATTATTTTTCAAGTTTATCTACATTTTTTTAAATTGTAAAATGCGTATTATAATTAAGATCTATTTTAAAAGGGGTTTCTGGGAAACATTTGCTCTGCAGGGATGGATCCAGAAATGTTAGAGGGGGTTATACGGGGGGGGGGGCCGATCGAGATAACACTACACTAGGGGTGCCGGGGCATTCTTCCGCGAAATTTTAATTTTGTAGACGCCCAAAAATAACCTCTGAGGCGTTTTGGCCAATAAACGTTTTTTTTTTTTTTTTTTCCCCCTAGACGTTTGAGGCAGTAGAGATTGGTGGCGCTATAGATTCAAAATATCACCTTCCTGATTCGGCAATAAATCATGAATATATTTATTATTCTTTCTTATTGTCAGAGCAGTTTTTACCCACGTACAGTAAGTGCTGATGGCATGTGCTGCTATAGCGGCATGGCGAGGATGAAGAGTGTTGAACACCACATACTTAGCTCTCCTTTTATTATAATTCTGAAATACATAGGCCTTTTTTTTTAAATGAATAATGATTAGGCTATAATTACAAAAACAAATACTGTATACAGTTAGGTCTCTGCCTAGGCCTTATTTTTTAGGAATGTATCTCAGTCACCACGCATGCCAAAATATGAATACTTATATGTTGTAGGCCTACTTGACGTAAATGCAGTAAAGTACAGTATTAATAAGCACAGTATAGATCTAATTATCATGACAATGACAATAATTAAATAATGCCAATGGTGACGATAAAGATTATGACGACCAATATTTTCAGTATCAACTTTGCTGATAAGTTAATGGGACTTGTTTTCTAAGGCATCAACATAAATTAAAAAATACAAACAATGTGTGATAAATTTTACAATTAATTATAACGTTATATTACCATACTTACTTTTCTTTTTTTTTTTACAGTAATGTGTGTTTTTTAATGATTTCGGATACATTATCCTTGAAGTGGAATTTAACATAAACACAATAATACTAAATATTTATTCGGATACACAAAAGACCAACTACATTATAATTATGGTAATATAATTATTTTTATTAGGCCTACTGTACAGACACACACACATGTATATATATATATATATATATATATATATATATATATATATTATGAAATAAGTTGCTTCATAGGCAGATTCATAGATTCACATAAATTAGAAATCAAACAATTTATGTATCTGTCTCAGAATAAAATATTTATACGAGTACTGTTGTACTATTATTAGTAGTGTTACTGTATTATATTCTTATTTTGGTGTGTAGGTTTATAGGCCTATACTCCGATGGAATTTTGCGTCAGGAGAAATAAAAAACGAAAAAATGTTTGCCCTACCTGAAGTAGTATAGTATTGAATACTCAGTACATTCCCAAATAAAGACCGGAATCATTTGCGAGATTGTTTTGCAAGTATTTAAGAATGTAACACAAAAGTGAAACACATTTCATTTCGTGTAAGTTTTTATGTTGGTGCATATACAATGTACGCGTGAGTGACAATACATTTCTAAAAAAAAAAAAAAAAAAAAAAAAAAATATATAGATACTATGTTCAATAGAACATGAACCCAGTCATTTTTTAAGAGATAACCACTGTGACCCGTAATCTCAACTTGTGAACACCCTATGTTTGGTAGAAGTCTGTCTAATGCAATTGGTCCAATCGTTAGTCACTAGAAATACTTGATAATTTTCTCTATAGTGACCCTTGTGAATTTTTACCTATAGATAAAGAGTAGTTTTTCATGTTTAGATTTTCTAAGGATCATTCCTGGTAAATTCGAGCTCAATTGGGCTATCTTCATGGTCAAATTTGATTGAATTCGGTTCAATCGTTTGCCATTAGTAACATTTTGAACCTTTGACATATGGGGTAAAGAGTATTTTTTTGTGTTTAGAAGGTCCTAAGGATCATTCCTGGTAAATTTGAGCTCAATTGGGCTATTTACAAAATTTAACCCCGATGACCCTTATGTGACCCCTGATCTCAGACTGGGGTGTAGGAGGTGTCGCCGGTTCTTAATGACAAAATTTGATTGAATTTGGTCCAATGGTTTTCCATTAGTAGCATTTTGAAATGTTACTAGAGAGAACAAAAGAATAACCCTTTAATAACCTTTGACCATAAATCGCTGAACACCATAAAGACCCTGCCTTATGCCTATACATATGTACCTATGACAATACTGCTATGTTATTTGTGACAGAAGAGGTCTTTTATTCATTTTTTTGAAAGTTTTTTACCCTAATGACCCCTATATGACATTTGACCCCAAGCAGCGAACACCCCCATGTATGAGAGGTGTTACCGATTATATTGGCCAGGTTTGGTTGAAATCAGTACAACCGTTTGGCAATAGTAGCGTTTTGAAATGTTGCAAGAAAAAAGATAACGAGAGCATCAGTGATGCAATCGCCCACTTGACAATAGCTGGCAATGTTTAAGTGCTGTCGGTTGGTGGAGGTTGTGTGGAGTGTTGTTATGTGAATGCTGGGTTCACTTTAACTTTCATTTTTGTTTAGCCAATTGACTAAAGCTAAAAAAAAAATTAGCCAATTGGATATTTGTTTAGCCAAAATCGGCTAAAATGTTTAAAATTGTTTTAGCCACTTATCATGCACTTAAATGGCCCGAGTGAAGTGTCATGCAAGTGTTTCGTACGGGAAAAAAATCGTGGCCTGGCCATTGACGTTGAAATCATTCAAGCATTCAAGTAAAAACCCCCAAGCTCGAAAGCCATTATTTACCCGGCAGTCGGCTGCTTTAGTTCTGCTGTTGTGTGTGCACTTGGGAATTTGGGGCACGTTAACAGCTAGCCGACCGTCGTGAACATAGAAATTACAGTACAGACAGGAATTACAGTATTGCTTCGTATCAGCTGCGCGTAACCACTCGTAATCTGCTCGTAGGTTATGTTTTGAACGTAGCTACGAACCACTACGAAGGTCATTGTTATTTTAATTAGCTTTGCAAACTTCGTAGGCTGGATCGTCGGGCTGATAAACAATGCGTAAACAATATTGAAATATAGTTTACCAGCTTTCAGCACGTGAACAATGTTGCAATTTACTAATAAACAATGTTAGAACTTACTGTTTTGTTATTTCCTACCTTATTATTAGATCGATCATGTTTTAAAACTGTGTTTAGTTCGATAGCTAGGTAAACCTAGTGGGATGTAAGTATGTTCGACTTTCGATGCCATAGAGAATAGCAGACAGTAATTTATACTGGTTAACTTTCCAATTCGGAGAATTTTGATCTGATATTGTTCTGGTAGTAGGAACTTTCTTATTTTAAATAATAATACTGATGACAAATCATGTACAAATTATTACTTAAGATCACGTTGTTTATTGTTTACCGTAATTTAAGGCAGAACCTGCTAAGCGATCCAATACTAATGAATTACAGAAATCACTACTTTGCCGAAGTAAGGCTAGTCATGCTAGACCGCATTTTCTTCGTCTTTTACTCACTGTCGCTCACACCTTTTAAACATTTGCCACGAGGTTACCCTTTAACACACTTTACTGTGTTCTGATTTGGCGCACACTCTTTCCTATGCTGGATGTTTGGGGTTGAGAAGATGAACTGGCATTTTGCCAAGTTTTATTTTCCATTGGGTTTTACATGTGACATTCGGTAATTTTACAATTAACGGACGTTAACTCTTTCTACATTTATTATTTATCGTACTAAATCAAGCCTACAAAGTATTATTTGATGAACAATCTTTTCACGTGTGTGTATTGTCATTGATGGCATCTTGTTTAACAGTTAAAGTGGTAAAATAATTGTAAGTTAAAAAAAATAGGCTAGCCTAGGCCAGGCTAATTAATAAAAAAAAAAACAATACAGAAGTCAATTGTACGTTTTTCTTATTAAAAAACAACTCCATACTTTCAATTAACGGCCTAAACTTGTGCTTGTCATTAACAAATTATCAAGCAATACATTGTTTATTCCAGTAAGCTACAGCAGTCTGTCTGCACATACAAATAAACAACATGCTTTTGCTTCGTAGGTTCGCTTCGCGTAGCCGGCCTTGCTTAGATTGTTTATATCATCAGGTTACGATGTATCTACGAAGCCTGTGTGCAGGTAAAAATGCAGTATTTTGTGTCGGTACTGTAGTCGTTACCATCCAGCCACTGATTGTTACGCTGCCCACTGTAAAATAACAAATAATTTGCGATGCACACAGTGACGTTTGTAGTCACACTAATAGAACAACACACAAACGTCGCATGGCACTGGCAATGGAGTAGGCCTAGCGTAAAATGGAGATCTTGGCCTTGATCGTGCCGACGGAAAAATATTTCCATGGAGAGGTCGGACGAAAGAAACAATCTATTTCAGCAAGTATTTAAAAAAAACATTTTTATTTTTTTTAAGCTTTCGCCAAAATGGCTAAAGTAGTTGTTTTTTGTTTCGACAATTCAAAATTGTTTTCGCCCATGGCGACCGGTTAGCGTGAACCCAGGAATGGAATGTTACATAGAAGTATTTCATTGTGAAGAAATATGTTTTTTTCAAAGGCGCATTATAATTACGTACATCATTTGTCTTTCTTTGGTTTGAGAAAGGCTAAATAACTTCTTGGCTGACGTCAGATATTGATGTATGTATATGTATGTATATATATGTATGTATGTATATATATATATATATATATATATATATAAATATATATATATGTGTATATATATGTATATATATGTATATATGTATGTGTATATGTATATATATATACGTGTATACGTATACGCGTATACGTATCGGCGTATACGTATATACATATATATATACATATATATACATATAAATACGTATATACGTATATTCTTATACATATATATATATATATATGTACAGTATGTGTATATATGTATATGTACATATTTATATATGTATATATCTATATATATATATATGTATACACATACATACACACACATATATACATGCATATATATATATATATACTGTATGTATATATACATATATATACATACATACATATATATATATACATATTTATACACATATATATACACATATATATACACATATACATATACAAATACATATATATACATATACATATATATATACATATATATATTCATATCCACATATATATATATACATATATATACATTTACACATATATATACACATATACATATATATATACATATATACATATATATACATATACATATATACACATGTTTATATACACATTTATATACATATATATACATATATACATATACATGCATACATACACACATACATAATATAAATACATGCATATATACCTACATATATATACATATATGTCCATATATACATACATACATTATATACATACATATATATACACATACATACATATTTACGCACATACATATATAAATACACACATATATACATACATACATATATAAATACATATACATATACAGTATATATATATATATATATACATATATATACATACATATACATACATATGCATACATACATATATACACACATATATATATACATATATAAATACATATATATACACACACACATATATACATACATATATACTGTATATACTGTGTGTATATATATATATATATATATATATATATATATATATATATACCCCTGTAAGTAGTATGAATACTTACCCAATATGTTTTAAAATATATACATTACTAGATGAAATAATATACTAGTACATTACTAGATTATATTATAGGCAATGTTTTAATAAGTTAATTTTAAATAAATGGAGGAGGTACATGGAACACGCTGTGAAAATCTAAACAAAATATCTCATTACTGGGCTATTCATTGACTGGTTATACCATCATTTGAATGGAATGTAATCCATTGAACACTCCGCCCCCATTAAATACGACTGTCGGCCTACATCTTATGTAATTAACATCTGACCTAACATATTACGTACCTAGGCCTATGTGGTTGTAGAGTGTAGAGTACGAAAAGCTAAAAAAGTTATAAATGTAAAGGAAAATCATCCTAGATCAATGCTGAAAAGCTACCGTCTCAATAGAACAAAAATTCCATGTGAGACCTTGCTATCATGTATCTAACGGCAACGTCCTCGTCATCAACCACAGCACAGTGCGGCAACACGAAATGTGCTGTACGTACACTCATCGCTACTGACTGATTTGAATGTGTGGTTTAATACACATAAAAGCAACTTGTAGCCTACATTTATTTCCTGTAGTATCTGATCTAAATTAGGGCCTATGCCTACACACACGTACGTACCCAGCCAGCCTATTCGTCAGGCCAGCCTGCATTACAGTACATTGACACGAAATGTGCTGCACACATACACTCATCGCTAACTAATTTGAATATTATAGGGTTTAATACACATAAAAGCAACTTGTAGCCTACATTTCCTGTTATCTGATCTATTACACACACGTACTACCCAGCCAACCTATAGGCCTAGTTCGTCTTCCTCTAGCTCTAGGCCAGCCTGCATTATAGTAGTGTACATTGTTTATCTCTCAGGGGAGAGACCACCCACCCTTGCAAGCACCACAAAACGGCTCATTCTTCGCTGCCAACTAGACTTGTGCAGACGCATTGATTAGCCACAAAGCTTACCATTCCAGGCCGTGATTGGTTGATAAACACAATGTGGAATCAGGAGATTTGTAAGCTGATCAATGACGAACACGCTTTCATAGGAAACCAACCGTAGTGTTAAGAAATATGATTAAAAAAACATACTTTTCACATATTTCCCGACAATATTTTCGCAAAAACTTTTCATACTTTAAATTCCCCACGCCTTATCTTCCATATTATTGCAAGATCGGCCTCATAGCGTCACAAACGAAGGAGGAGATAGAAAAACAAATGACTTCAAAATTCGCTCAGAATCATCATATTATAAGCCCTCTCTCTCAGAGAGTGGGCTAAAAATTATCCCTTAATGACCTTTGACCCCAAATGACCTTTGACCTCTTATCCCTGAACACCCTATAGACTCTGCCTTATGCCAATGTATATGTGCAAAGGACAAGACTGTGCTACGTTATTTGTGAGACAAGTAGTCTTTTATACGATTTTTGATTTTTTTTTACCCTAATGCCCCTTATGTGACCTTTGATACCAAGTTGTGAACAACACATAAATGGGAGGTGGCACCGGTCCTACTGACAAAGTTTTAATAAAATCGGTCCAGTAGTTTGCCACTAGTAGCCTCTTAAAATGTTGCCAGAAAGAAAGAAAGAACTAGAGATACTATGTTTAATAGAATATGAACCCAGTCATTTTTTAAGAAAAAACCACTGTGACTTTTAACCTCAACCTGTGAACACACCATGTTTGGTAGGAGTCTGTCTAATGCAATTGGTCCAATCGTTAGTCACTAGCAATATTTGATAATTTTCACTATAGTGACCCTTGTGATTTTTTACCTATAGGTGAAGAGTAGTTTTTCATGTTTAGAAGGTCCTAAGGATCATTTTGAAAATTTGACCCTGATGACCCCTATGTAACCACTGATGCCAGACAGGGGTGTAGGAGGTGTCACTGGTTCTTAATGATCAAATTTGATTGAATTCGGTTCAATCGTTTGCCATTAGTAACATTTTGAACCTTTGACCTATGAACTTTGAAATATGGGGTGAAGAGTATTTTTTCATGTTTAGAAGGTCCTAAGAGTCATTCCTGGTAAATTTGAGCTCAATTGGTCTATTTTGAAAATTTAACCCCGATGACCCCTATCCCAGATTAGGGTGTAGGAGGTGTCACTAGAGAGAACAAAAGAATAACCCTTTAATGACCTTTGACCATAAATCACTGAACACAATAAAGACCCTACTTTATGCCAATACATGTACCTAGGACAAGACTGTGCTATGTTATTTGTGAAAGAAGTCTTTTATTCATTTTTTAATTTTTTTTTTACCCTAATGACCCCTATGTGACAATAAACCCCAAGCAGTGAACACCCTATGTACGAAAGGTGTCACCGATTATACTGACCAGGTTTGGTTGAAATCGGCACAACCGTTTGGCACTAGTAGCGTTTTAAAATGTTGCCAGAAAAGAGATAAAAATTACTTCTTAATGACCTTTGACCCCTTATCCCTGAACACCCTATAGACCAGTCATTTTTTGAAATGGGACTTGTGAAATATAGCTGGAATATGACGTTTTAGGATCATCATTACCTAATAAAAAGATGTGCCAAATTTGGAATCTGAAAAATGTTGGCTTCATTAGGCAATTTGAGGATTTGTATGTCCTTACTGCAAACCTGCCAGAAATTAATGAGGTAAACAAATCTGCGTTGTGACGTCATTTGTGCCTGAATTCAGGTTGCGTAATCTGATCTACATCAGTCCACGCTGGGAAACATATGCGCAAGCAGATTAGTAGTAGTTGTGTACGGGGTGTTTTTGGTATGATCTGTCCAAGTACAGCTACAGTATGTGGATGAATTGTTATGGTGACAAATAATTTAGCATCAATAATATTGTACTAAATACAATAATGACAGTACTACACAAGATGTAGAAGCAAATAAATTCACATCACGATCCAAAAATAGGCCTAGACTAGACTGTGCTAGAGAGTGAGGAAGAGAGGACATACCTACCTTACCCAAAGAGGAGAAAGGCCTAAGCCTAGCCTACTTAGAAATGCAATTTTATTCATAGCTTGCACTTTTCTTTTGTCATTCGTTTTCAATAAAATATATATTAAAATAAACATTCTTGTTTTTCCTCTTTCTACGTATTTTGTTCTGATGTTCCGATGGAAGAAATTCCACAGGTCTGACGCTTGCATTACTTGTGTTGTGTGTGTAGAAAGTTACTCTCAATTGAGGGCAGTATTGATGGGAGGCAATGGGCGTTTTATGATAATTATACTTATTAATTTAATTATAAACTTGTTTTAGTAAGTAATTACAGTATATTGCAATTTAAAAAAATGAATTTATATGGTTTTTGTACATAGCATTATTGTTTTTCAGTATTTTTCAATTTATATAAAGCATATATATACAATATAGTAAAAATTGTTTAGACGTATATGCTTTTGTGAGTAATGCAACAAGAGTGTCCATGCTTTACAGAAATTGCCATTATTGACCAATATTTGGATGAAAGGGGAAAACACCACTTAACTATTTCTCCAAGCTTTAATAATTTCATGTAAATTTCTTTCGCAATTATCTGAAAAAATATTTTTTTCTCATTCATTCATTTATTTATTCAGCCAAAAGTTTACAGTTAACAAACAGGGAAACATTAACAAACATTGGCCAGGATAGCCCAAGAAAACCAATAGCAGGTTTATTTCCATTGGGGTCCTGCATTAACATTACTGTATTAGATTGTACCGTCATGTTGCATACAGGCGATTCATATGTTGGATTTGGCACAAGCTTGGCCGAAACAACTGAAGAGTAATACCAGCATGTGCAGTTCTTACAATATGGAAGCCATTTCCTTCCGATACTTGCACATGAATTCCTAATTTTAACATTACTGCATAACCTACATTAAACTTCTGTTTAATTTGAATCTTGACTTTCTTTCCCTAACCAGTGTACCCTTATCAGTCCAAATAAAGTAATTTGTTATTTGTTCAGGAATGACGTCATGATTTTCTTTTGCATGGTCAAGTGCATCCTTAAGCGTTTTGATCTCATACCGACTCTCAAAGGAAGAGCATCAAATAATTCCTCAACATAACCTACAAAACACAAAAGAAGTACACATCATTATTGAAAAAAATATATGTGGATCCCGTATCAATTATTTGAATTGTTTCCTTTATGATCAAATAAATATTTAGTTTTAATACAGTATTTACAGTTCACATGAGAATGCTGAGTATTCATTAATTTTTTAAAGTTAAGTAGTAGTTGGATAACCCCTAAGAAGAGGAACCAAATCAACACACACACACACACACAATTTAAATTGCTGGCTATATCATCTTCCTCAAAATAAAGACTACATTTCTGCATCCCAAAATAAACATCTATTCTAATGGTCTTATTGGTTCTTTGTTATGGTAAGCAACAAAATATACCTAATGTGGATTATTCATTTACAGCTTTTAATACAGATTGTTGTTTTTTCTACAATGTTAGGAAACAAACTGCCAATTTTGCTTCTCCTTCTCTGGTTAATATGCCTGGTGTTGTTCATTTGGTTGACCATTATCTTCTATAACAATGTTAATAACAACTCCCCTAACACCTTTCTCTTCATTTGCATCTGCATTTGGTAAGGTCTTCTAGTACAGTACCTAGCAAGTAGAAAAAATAATAAAAATCTAAATGCCAGACCAGCACAAACTATAGTTTAAATTAGGCTAGCCTAAGACAGACTTTATCAACAAGTTAGTAAAAAGCATTTCTGTAAAACCCAGTCTTCAAATATCCGTAGTAAGTTAAATGCAAAATTTCCGAAGCACCTGATAATTTGTCTTGAGTGCAAGCAATTATGGGTACAGGAAAATAATAATTGTGGATTCTAAATAACAGGCCATTTTTTTCTTAGTTTCTGCAATAATTTTTTTCAGTCTGACAAAATGAGTTGTCTAGAGACAATGTAACCAAAGTTTTTTATGGAAAATTAAATTGTTCTGGAATTTAGACCTATTATATATGTGTATTATACACATAAATAATAGATAGGCCTATGATACATTTCTTCAGTAGGCCCTAGTACTAGTAGTATTTTTCTATTTCCATGCATCCGTAATAATTACAAAAAAATTTCTATATCACTAATGAAATTCAGTATTATTTAAGAAGTCTGCTAAGTACAGCTATCTCGATAATGATTATAAAGAATGTTAGGGTTGGCAACAGGACTAGTTATATAGTTAGCTTTGCAACATCCCTAGCCTATCTGGCCCACAGCAGCAGCAGTAGAACACTACCATGCCTATGGCATTATCTATATTAAATTGTACTGCCTCTTCTTAAAATGAACAAGGTCTAGCCTAGG
Organism: Anneissia japonica; assembly: GCF_011630105.1. Taxonomy (NCBI): domain Eukaryota; kingdom Metazoa; phylum Echinodermata; class Crinoidea; order Comatulida; family Comatulidae; genus Anneissia; species Anneissia japonica. Next base: position 96,366 of record NW_022757652.1, read on the forward strand.
TCAAGCCCTAACTAAATAGGCTAGGCTAGTACATTGCAGCATGGAGGAAATATACTTTATATATTTCCTCCACGATTGATGAATTGATAGGCCTAAAAATCGAAGGCATACACTATTATTATCATAATTATGTAGCCTAGGCCTAGCTAGTACAGCACTAGCCTAGGCTAGGCCAGTTCTCAACTTACCTCCTTTTTCCTTCCTTTTGATAAGCCCCACGCACGATCTTGGGTGGAAGTGTTGGTTGTTGAATTAAAATACTATAGGCACTGCATTCGTTTTTAGCTTCCTTAAATATTTTTCCTTGCATTCTAAAAGACGATAAATAATCTAAGTCTCTTGGCGCCTGGCAGTCGACATTGTGAAATACTCGATCACGACATCGTGAATGAATGAAGTGCTGTGTTGAGTGGGCTCCCAAGCCGCATAGGCTAAGCCTACGATTTCTTCACCAATTTTTACTTCGGAAAACTTAGGAAACTTAAATGTTGTGGTCTTTAGATTATGCTTACATCCAAAGGCAATGTAATATGACAGATCTGTAGGAGTTTCAGCAATACTCTTTGTTTTGGTAATCGTCTTTTCTCACAGAGAGACGAACAACAACTTCAGCCGTGTTTTGTGTGTACCGCGTCCAGTGTCAATGTGATTGAATTTGTTTACGTTTTAGTTCGGCACAAGTGACGTCACACCTAATTAGCATATTGTTTACTATGAATATCTGAACCAACAGAGCGATGCTATAATAGTCTCTTTTAATTGCCCTAAAATAGCATAAAAAGCGCGATGTTTTTAAAATAAAGAGATTCAACGTATTACTAACAATTTAATTTATCTATATATATTGTTCTGGCTATATTTCACAAGTCCTTTAAGAGATAACCACTGTGATCTTTAATCTCAACCTGTGAACATGTTTTGGTAGAAATCTGTCTACTGCAATTGGTCCAATCATTACTCACTAGAAATCATAATGAAAACTTTTACTCTATTTGTAACAAAAGCTCATTCAGGTAAATTTGACCTACATCTTATGCACGAACGCACTAACCGCAGAAAACTCGAAATTCGTAGCTGCTATTGGCCTTAAGCGCGTGACGTCATTCATAGACAGGGTAAAAACAGTTTGGAATACAAAATTATAACGAAAAAATGATAATTGGTTATTTAAGCAACCAGCATGGGACTTACATGGTAAAAGAAAGCTTAATTTATGAGTTACAATTGACCGTTCACCCCGAAGTTTAGCGACCTGTCGTTGCAGAGTTAAGGTAAAAAGAAGCAGGAAGTATACCAAAAAATACTCTAATTTTAACCTTTTCCCTATGCAAAAGCATAAGAGATAGTCAATTTTGAAAGAAAAGAGTCCGGTTTTGACTCATTTACTGTGTTAAAATGTGCAGTGAACCATTCAGTGAGCAGAAGTCCTCAAGTTTTCATTATGATTTGATAATTTTCACTATAATGACCCTTGTGACTTTTGACCTATAGTTGAAGAGTCGTTTTTCATGTTTAGAAGGTCCTAAAGATCATTCCTTGTAAATTTGAGCTCAATTGGGCTATATTGAAAATTTAACCCCAATGACCTCTATGTGACACCTGATCCCAGACTGGGGTTAGGAGGTGTCGCCGGTTCTTTATGACAAAATTTGATTGAATTTATTCCAATGGTTTGCCATTAGTAGCATTTTGAAATGTTACTAGAGAGAACAAAAAAATAACCCTTTAATGACCTTTGACCGTAAATCGCTGAACACCATAACGACCCTACCTTATGCCAATACATATGTGCCCAGGACAAGACTGTGTTATGTTATTTGTGACAGAAGAAGTCTTTTATTTATTTTTTTAAAAGTGTTTTACCCTAATGACCTCTATGTGACCTTTGACTCCAAGCAGTGAACACCCCATATATGGGAGGTGTCACCGATTATACTGACTAGGTTTGGTTGAAATCGGCACAACCGTTTGGCACTAGTAGCGTTTTGAAATGTTGCCAGAAAAAAGATAAAAATTACCCCTTAATGACATTTAATCCCTTATCCCTGAACACACTATAAACCCTGCCTTATGCCAATGTATATGTGCAAAGGACAAGACTGTGCTACGTTATTTGTGAGACAAGTAGTCTTTTATAGGATTTTTGGTTTTTTGACCCCAATGCCCCTTATGTGACCTTTGACCTCAAGTTATGAACAACACATAAGTGGGAAATGGCACCGGTCCTACTGACCAAGTTTTAATAAAATCGGACAAGTAGTTTGCCACTAGTAGCCTTTTAAAATGTTGCCAGAAAGAAAGACAGAAAGAAAGAAAGAAGAAACTGCTAAGAAACAGAACCCAGTCAGCTGCTGCTAACTGGGTAACTAGAGATACTATGTTCAATAGTTCAAACATGAACCCAGTCATTTTTTAAGAGATAACGATTGTGACTTTTAACCTCAACCTGTGAACACCCCATGTTTGGTAGGAGTCTGTCTAGTGCAATTGGTCCAGCCGTTAGTCACTAGATATATTTGATAATTTTCACTATAATAGTGACCCTTATGATTTTTCACCTATAGGTGAAGAGTAGTTTGTTATGTTTTGAAGGTCCTAAGGATCATTCCTGGTAAATTCGAGCTCAATTGGGCTATTTTTGAAAATTTGACAAAATTTGACAAAATTTGAAACAGAATGACAGTTATTTTCAAATTAAGAGAAGAGCTGAGAATAGGCAGCTCTAAAATACTGGATGCCATAAGACCTGCCAAAATGGCAAAACATCAAATGAATGTAAAAATGAGCTAGTTATTAATGTAAAAATGAGCTAGTTATTAATATTAGGCATAGTAATCGGCAGGTTCTTGATTACAAGGCTAGACCAAGTTAATTACATGTAATGCCGAAATGATGATAATAATAATAATAATAATAATAATAATAATAATAATAATATTATTATTATTTTTACTTGTACGTTAAGGGGAACTTAGACAAAGGGGAAATAACACAAAAAATATTCCC
>NW_022757652.1:99502-104115 GCF_011630105.1 Anneissia japonica
TTAAAAAAACGACGTTAAGGGGAAATAACACAAAAGATATTCCCCTTGGGCGATTATTTTTTATAGGCCTAGTAAATAGTACAGTATCTGTAGGTTCTTCATTACAAGGCTTAGGCCAAAGGTAATTAATGCTGAAATTATTATTATTATTATTATTATTATTATTATTATTATTATTATTTGCATTAATTACATTACAATGATAGTTTGGACAAGTTCAATAACGCCGGAATGGTATATTATTTAATTAATAATATTTCTCTTATGCGCTCTATTTTTCATTTCATGCTTCAATTTTGTCCCATTCTTCCCCCCCCCCAAAAAAAATTTCAGTCCATGTCAGTATGTGAAGTGTTGTGTCAGCCTGACCCATAACTGTACCTATCTACACTGTATAACAGGAGGTACTAGCTGTTGTTGTTGTAGATAATATACTAACATTTAATAACATCCCAGAAGGTCACAGTTAGTTACACAGTGACGTACATCAAATACGCCCGTGAAATTTCATAGGCCTACCGTAGGTAAACATAGAAAGAGCAATAATAGTAAAATTCGAGCGTCACGACATTGCGAAGTGTCTGCTCTTGTTCCTCGTATCGTACTCACTCGAGTCAATCCGAGATGGCCCGAGTGAAGTTTCATGCAAATGTTTCGTACGGAAAAAAAATCGCGCCCAGGACAAGACTGTGCTGACAGAAGAAATCTTTTATTTATTTTTTTGAAAGTGTTTTACCCTAATGACCCCTATGTGACCTTTGACCTCAAGCAGTGAACACCCCATATATGAGAGGTGTCACCGATTATACTGACCATGTTTGGTTGAAATCGGCACAACCGTTTGGCACTAGTAGCGTTTTAAAATGTTGCCAGAAAAAAAATTACCCCTTAATGACCTTTGATCCCTTATTCCTGAACACTCTATAGACCCTGCCTTATGCCAATGTATATGTGCAAAGGACAAGACTGTGCTACGTTATTTGTGAGACACCTTTGACCCCAAGTTGTAAACAACGCATAAATGGGAGATGGCACCGGTCCTACTGACTAAGTTTTAATAAAATCGGTCTAGTAGTTTGCCACTAGTAGCCTTTTAAAATGTTGCCAGAAAGAAAGAAAGAAAGAAAGAAAGAAAGAAAGAAAGAAAGAAAGAAAGAAAGAAAGAAAGAAAGAAAGAAAGAAAGAAAGAAAGAAAGAAAGAAAGAAAGAAAGAAAGAAAGAAAGAAAGAAAGAAAAGAAAGAAAGAAAGAAAGAAAGAAAGAAAGAAAGAAAGAAAGAAAGAAGAAACTGCCAAGAAACAGAACCCAGTCAGCTGCTGCTGACTGGGTAAATAAAGAATCTCTAGGAAACAGTACCCAGTCAGCATGCTGCTGCTGACTGGGTAAGAAACTGCTATTAAACAGAACCCAGTCAGCATGCTGTTGACTGGGTAAAGAAAGAAGGAAGAAACTGCTAAGAAACAGAACCCAGTCAGCTGCTGCTGACTGGGTAAAGAAAGAAGGAAGAAACTGCTAAGAAACAGAACCCAGTCAGCTGCTGCTGACTGGGTAAGAAACTGCTAGGAAACAGAACCCAGTCAGCATGCTGCTGACTGGGTAAGAAACTGCTCGGATACAGAACCCAGTCAGCATGCTGCTGACTGGGTAAAGAAATTCCTAGGAAACAGAACCCAGTCAGTATGCTGCTGACTGGTTAAAGAAAGAAAGAAAGAAGAAACTGCTAAGAAACAGAACCCAGTCAGCTGCTGCTGACTGGGTAAAGAAAGAAAGAAGGAAGAAACTGCTAAGAAACAGAACCCAGTCAGCTGCTGCTGACTGGGTAAAGAAACTGCTAGAAAACAGAACCCAGTCAGCATGCTGCTGGCTGGGTAAAGAAGGAAGAAACTGCTAAGAAACAGAACCCAGTCAGCTGCTGCTGACTGGGTAACAAAGGCCGCAACAGTGTTTATAATTTTGTAGCCTAATTATTATTTATTTTAGACATGTTCTATTTTTTTTTATTTTTTTAAGGGTTTAAGTCTGTGGGCGTTCAACCATTACTCTTCATTATAAGAAGACTACTACAGTAAGACTTGTCGTTGTTGCATGATGCCTACTATGGTAGGCCTACTCGGGCCTTGGATATAATCGCTTAACACGTGCAAACAGCGGCAGGAAACTTATAAATATTCATTGCATCAAAGAGGCGTTACGTTCAGAGCTGTATATAGAGAGAGTTTGGCCAACTCTGTTTCACGTTATTCGATATACGCGAGTGTGATTGGGTGGATCGCAATCACATGACTTACACCGGCCATGTTGTCACTAAAATAAAACATTAAAGCTATACGCGCGCATGCGCCTGGGCTGTTTGGTAACGATTTGGCGTCCATGCGCCAAGTTGGCCAAACTCTCTCATTCTATGGCTCTGGTTACGTTGAATCTATAGCACCACCAATCTCCACTGCCTCAAACGTCCAGGAAAAAAATAAATTCGCGGCCCGGCCCCTCTAAATCTGCCAATGATCTGACAGTTTTTAAAATCAGGCAAGAATTCTTGACACTTCAATTGAAACGTGTCCAACAAACAATGCCTCTTCAAGTTTTTCTTTGTACACACAGAAATTATTGTAGAAAAATACTTCGGCTCTATCACATTTAAAACATTTAACTGATTTAATGATGCCAACCGTTATTTTTAAAATAACAGAAATAAAAAGATGTTTAAGCAAAAGAAAAGATGAGGGTTGAACTTGTGTTTATAAACAAAATTAAATCAACATTATTTTTCCTTATGGGGCCTATAATTTTCAAGTGCCTACCGAACATTATGTACCGTACATTATGTAATCTCAAAGCAATATTTAGGTCTACTGTGAATGCATTCCTTTTTAAATGTCTTTTACCTTATCATGAATTGTATATTTTTATATTTCTCGATTGTTTTGATTGTATTTTGCTGTTGTGTTTGAAATAAAAATAATGAATGAATGAATGTAGGCCTAGTAACCCACTGATCTATTAATAAACAGTAGCCCACTTTAAAAAACAATAAACGAATAGTACGTATCCCAGGGTTATTATCAGACGTTTTACGGTATTCAATAATTATACACGTGAATGCATATTTTACGTGACTATTGTTTATATAAATCAGCGGTCAATTAAAATGTTACAAAATATTAATTTACTGTTGCGCGAACGCGCGTATTGGATACGCATAGATAAACAGGAAGGAGCATAGATTATGCTCCACTTTTTACTTACAGTATTTCTAAGAAGCAGAACTGTTATTGGATAATTTAAGCTTGTAAAATTTGGATTTTTAAAGCTGAATGTCTATTTTAATTTACTTTACTTGCATGCCAGTTCACCAGTCTGTACTTTGTCAAAGGCCTACGTAAGAATAAGGTCTATGCCTAGGCCTAGCTAGGATTGGATGGCACAGTATCGTATCGTATCCATCGCATTGTTGTTATACAAAAATAAAACTAAATAAATAAATAAAAGTATTAAAAGAAGGCTCGAAGAATTTAAAAAGCCAACATAAAACTTAAATTTATGAAAGTTGATAAATACAAGGGAAATGCATTATGAATGAACGTAAATACATTTAACCGTTTATATTTTAACTCAACGACCGAACTAAATATTATTGTTTCACTTTTCACTGTTTCAGTAGTTAACACTGGCATGATAATGGCCATGATCAACGTTTTTTTCAGTTCTTTTTAGTTCCGAATAAATGGGGGTTTTTTTTCGTTTTTTTTTTTTTCCGCGCTTTTTTCACTTTCCTTTAGTTCCACAAAAAGTAGAACATGGGCAACTGAAAGGAACTCAACTCAACTTGACTCATATCGACAAATTTGCGCAAATGTCAGTTCCTTGCAGTTGCGTCCAGTCAGTGGCGTAGCTGGGGGGTCAACAAGGGGAGGGGCACATGCCCCGGGCGCCGGGTTTGAGGGGGCGCTGAAATGGGAGAATGAGAGTAAAAAATAAGCACTTTTTAGAAAAACACGATGAAATTGTAGGTGTTTTTATTGGCAAATGTATAGATTGTGATTTTTTTCAGTCCATTTCGACCGTTTTCTCTTGTTTTTTTATTCTATTTTGCAATGACTACATGACTAATGCTCATCCTGCCATATCTCAGAGCCACGATGGGGAAAGCGAGACTATCTGCTTTGGCACTACTCATATGGAAACGTTGTATCATTTGCTCTCCAAGGTCGCCTTAACCATTGGAGAAAACTGGATTTTTTCACAAAAGTACGTTTTTGGTACAAAATCTATGATTTTCTTGTAATAGCCCAAGCAGATTATGTTGTAAAACATATTAATCTACCAATTCATGAAGAAAAAATGAAAAAAATCCCTACAGTTTTGTCGGAATACGCCGATTTATAACAGCTCCTCACGCCGATTTAGATAGGGAATTTCTAGAAATTTGAGGTTTTTGGCTGTTCCGAGCTCGTTTCTTACTCCCTCACTCACAGACTATTTGTTTGTTCGAATTGGCCCAAGTGGATTTGTGGAGAGAATATAATAAGCTTGAAGCTGATATAAAACCTAGTATGATTGGTTAGGTAGTTTTATCGGAAAATAAGAAAATATAAAATCCATCCAATCCACGAT
>NW_022757652.1:104269-109514 GCF_011630105.1 Anneissia japonica
TTTTAACAAAAGAATATTGACTGTGCAAATTGAGTTTTTTTAGTATTTAACCCCATAATGAAAATGAAACAAACCCAATGTTTTTAATTGGTCGATCCAAACTGCTTGTACAGCGGGGTTGATTTGACCTCAGTTCGCTGCTTTCGGAATAGCTGGACTAGCAAATGATAAAAAGTGACAAAAACGTTTCCATATGAGTATTGAGCGTGATGAAGCAGACAACGTTGCTACCTTTGATCATGTTATTAACTTATTTGCTGATACAAAAGCACACAAAATTCAGTTGCAAGATTAAACAATGTTAAAAATTCAGCAACTTACAAGACTCTACAATAAGATAAAGTTAGAGAATAAGAATACTAAGATGTATGCGATAAATACAACAGCCTTACAACTTAGGATAATGGTAAAGTTGTATACAAAGTTCCGAACATTGTAATGCAGTTTCAATAGTAAGAAACAGGGATGGCGCCAGGGTTTCTTTCGGAGATAGCTGCACCCCCACCTCTCCTACTCCCATTCATCGGAGAGAAAAACCATAATTCGTTGGGGAGAAAAAAATATATATGTATTTTGTACATATTAGAAGACTCTAAAATCGATTAAATAAGCCTTTGAAACCCATAAATCAAAAATTTTCGGGGGCTTCGCCCCCCTCCCCTCCATGCCACTTTCAGAGGATTTTAAGCGACGCTCGATCATGCCTACTTTGCTCTCGTCAAGGAAATCTTCCCCCTCGTCAGGACATCGCCCTTCCCCCTCGTCGGGGCATCGCTTACCCCCCCCCCCACACCCAACCTCGGAACCTCCTATTATAAAGTTAGAGTTAGGAAATCGAATCAAATTGCATTCGAAACTTGAACATGCGTCATAGAGAAGCAGCACGCATTTTGATAGGAACGTCTTTTACTGTCTTTTGGAGGACGCCCTCTAGACTGTGGTAGTGCTTTTTACTGCGAGTCAGCAGACGAGCAGCGACACTAATTTCAACGTACACCAGTAATAAAAATATCGATTTTTTTTTCCAGGACTCGAGATGAATTTTCCGGAGAACGTCGGATCGTTTTCAGTTTTCAGCCCGAAAGCGCAATAAAATTCGAGTGCTTTTCGGAGCCTTTTTGAGATCCACATGGTCCCGGCGGCGTGGCTTTCAATCCAGGTCATTGTCAGTTTAGAGCTTGACGGGGTCAGATGTGTTCGTTTAGAGTTAGAATTCAATCGGTAAGTATTCCATTTTCAAACATTTATTATGTCAAGTCTTAGAAGTGTTAAGGTCATGATAATTTTAGTGATGTTTAGTGTGATTGTGTCCTGTTTGGGAGATTTTTAGTGCATCTATAGTTTTTTTATAATTTAATTAGGCCTAGGCGGAACGTAGCTAGTCTTTCAATTTGAGACTAGGCCCTAGGTCTAACCTAATATTAGGTATTTTATTAGCTTCTCTACCTAGGGTAGATCTAGGCTTAGGTTAATTTAGGGCCAGGTTTCTAAACGAACAGCGTTATTTTTCTATTTTATATTAATTAGAAATTGCCAGATTATTTTGATGCCTGTATATGCCAACAGGCTCATCATAGACGCCATATTGTAATTTTGTGACGATAAATACTTTTCCATGATTATACTTAGGAGGTAGGTGTATATTTTGATCTTCAAATATCTTACTAATAAATCAACATCTAATAAAATATCAAATAATATAATAGTAATCAATAATTATATTGAATATATATGTTAGTAAAACAGCTTTTATGTGTGAATTTGGTAACAAATATTGGGCTTCAATCTTATGTTAATTTACACAATCATGTACATTCGTTTGCAGATTGTTGGTTGCACATGTATATAGTTAGTTTGTGAGTTTCACATGTGCCCTGTGAAATTGATTCGGTAAGTATTTTATTTTCAAACATTTATGTGTCTGTAATTGCCTAATTAATGCTAAAAGTGTTCATTATGGTCATAATCATAATAGTGATGTTTCTAGAGTGTAATTGTGTCCTGTTTATAAGTATTTGAGGGCAGCTATGGTTGAGCTTATAATTAATTAGGCTGAAGGTCGCTAGCCTGTTCTATTTGAGGCTAGGTGTAAATTAATATTATTGATATAAAATATAAACCCCCTTCTCTTGTTTTAAATTTATTCATGGGTTGACACTTAAATAGTATGCAGCTATGTTTGGGCTTATAATTAATTAGACCGAACGTTCCTAGCCTGTTCTATTTGAGGCTGGGTATATATTTAGCATTTTTTTATTTGGCCTAATAATTTATAATTCATTTTTAAGGAGCCTACAAGATATCACATATTTACGATTACCTTCTACATCAACCCAGGAAACAAGAAACCCAGCGGAAAAGACCTCAAATACGAACAGAGGGTGCACGTCATCGGATGACAACGGCCGATGACGAAATGATCTGAGATTAGGTCACTACCTGATGAAAATACTATTTCGAAACCGGTTTTAATACTGTAGTATTTAAACAAGTTTAAATATTAAAAAGCATATTGTTGATAAAGCATTTATTTAAATACTGAAAAGCACATTGTGGATAAAGCATTTATTTAAAAAAAGAAGAGCATATTGTAGATAAAGCATTATTTTATTTAAAGATTTTAATACTGGCAAGCACGATATGCATAAACCATTTTTTAAACAGATTCAATTTCTGTGAGGCATTTTCTTCATTTAGCCACTTTTTTGAAACAGTTTTAAATATTTTTTTGCTGTAACAGATTTAAATAGGCCTAATGTGAAGGTTATTGTGGATAACACTTTATTTTACATATTAAAATACTGTGAAGCTTATTGTGGTTAACAATGAAACAAGATCGACTACTAACATGTCTATTAGTATATTATTATGTTGTTTTGTAGCATTGTAAACAAACTTTTTGAAACCCATTCTTATAAGTCACCAAATCATACATTTCTACCAACCTTTAAATCTAAAACTAAGAATCAGCACACCCTTTAATGTACTGAAGTATCTATTAATATATTTTACATGAATAGCATACTCGCAGCATTTTACTTTCTATTAGAAACTGCTAGTCAAGATACAAAAATACAGTAGTAGGATTGCGTTTCAAGACATAACCCCGAGACCGAGAGTTCAACTCTTTGGTTTTACCTAAACGTCTGAAACCAAAACGTTGTGTGCAGAAGTAAACAATTACAAACTTCTCAAACCGAATCTCCATGCAAATAATTTAGTAAACATAATACAGTATAAGGAAATACACACACGCTCCCGATAGGAGCATATATTAAAGTTTATAGCAATTTTAAAAAATTCCAAAGAATTACAGTATCTTCCCATTGGGTTGGTTTACGTTTCATAATACGTAATTTAGATTAATTAATCGAACATGTGTTATTTTTGAATCAGATTTCCAAGCAATCGCGTAAACAATACGTCATTTTATCTTATCACGTCATCGATCCTTTTTACTAAGTGTAAGCGACGTTATTCCTGCGTTATTCTAGAGTTCTTATATAGAGAGAGTTGCGACATGAGACGCTGCTGCTCGGTAGCATCTTGGTGCCTTGCATGCATGAATGACCACAAAGCCTATGCTACAGTGTGGTGATTGCAAAAATAATAGACAATTGAAAAAAAAAATAAAAATATTAATAAGAAAATTTCATGTCATTTGATAGTAAATATCTGTTAATTAACATATGTTTGACATTTATAACAAAATTCCAAAAGAAATTGATTCTTAATATGCTATTAATAATTATTATATTATTACATGCAGTTTTTGCTTGACCAAAATTGCATAGCACCTTAGCGAGTTGTACAACATCGCGTTTGCTCGGCTCATAAAATAATAGCCGACAGGTTCTAGGCCTTGTCACTGGACAACTTAGAAATTCGTATAGTAAATTGGTGTTTGTGGCACGCCTCAGCTAGGGTCCCAGTCCGATGGTATCTCCAAAATGACTAGTAGTATATAATAAGAGAAATCCGTAAGTCATACGGTAACTGAAAAAGTACTACGCTACTTTTATAGCTAGCTAGACCTAGTCTATCAATACTACCTACCTACTAACTGTACTGCAGAAGCAGTGTGACCACTGCTTGGGTATTTACTCAAGATCTTGGGTATTTTGACTTGGTCTTGGGTTCTTGGGTATTCCGTTCAAATCCTTGGGTATTTTATTTTTACTAAGAAAATTTAATAATTTTGACATAGAGAAAGAATTATGAAGTAACAAAGTATATGTCAGTCCATTCAAGTAAGCAAAACTCAAGGAAGTGCACATAACATTGTTAATTGACTATTAATTGCTATAAATATGGGTTCAGAATGTTTATTTGTGATTTGCGTTGCCATTGATCTTACCTAATTAATGCATTACATAATAAAACTTGATCACTGATCTACTGATAACACTGGCCGACTGAGGGCGTATTTTTCTATCTGTATAATCACCTCATAAATATTAATTTTAATAAATAACACAAACAACTACAACCAGAGCCTTGCAAGCGTCAACATTCCTATGCATTATACATGACTTAAAAAGTATATATACATATGTATATATATATATACGTGTATATATATATGTGTATATATATACGTATAAATATGTATATATATATACATATACATATATATATATATATACGTATATACGTGTGTATATATACACGTATATATATATATACGTATACAGGCGCGCGTGTACGTGTATACACTGATAATTACTTCGGTTTTTTAAATGGCGCTATATAAGTTCTTACCTTATTATTATTAATATTATTATTATTATTATTATTATTATTATTATTATTATGTATACACGCGCGTATATATATAATATATATATATATGTGTGTATATGTATGTGTATATATATGTATATATATGTATGTGTATATATATGTATGTGTATATATATGTATATATATGTATATATATATGTATATATATATATATGTATATATATGTATATGTATATATACTACCTATATTCGGCTCTTAAGGGGAAACTCTTTTGTCTATGATTTCCCCTTAACGTCGCTTTAGTTTCCCCTTAGCGACACTACTTTCGCCTTATGGTACTGTTTTTAACCACTTCATTGTTTTAGTTTCCCCCTATGGATACTTCTAAGCTCCTATATGCTATATGTATATATATATATGTATATGTATATGTATATATATGTATATGTATATGTATATGTATATATATGTATATATATATGTATATGTATATGTATATGT
>NW_022757652.1:109718-143626 GCF_011630105.1 Anneissia japonica
TATATGTTGGGTCAAATTTGTGTGGAGGTTGAAAAATACAAGGGGAGTCTTTATGGCCCAAATTAGTGATTTTAGACCACATCGGTAATGTAATTCGACAGGCAAATTACAGTAATATTTTTAGCAAATTTCTTTGAAAAAATTTCGTAGGCATAGGGCCTAGGCCTAGCTAGGTATACAGTAATTTCATTTTACAGTAGTTTGGAACGATATCAAGAGTGGGGATGGTGGCAGTTCCCTACTAGGACTACAATTTATTTGAAGCTATCTTGGGTCCGATCGTCAACGCCAGTTAGGCCCAATCGTCTGTCACCCGAAGATTTCATTACGATGATCAAAAACGTATACTATCTAGGCCCTAGGTTAGGATTAGATTTTTGCTGAATCTTGCGTAATTTCGACCCAGCCATTGGGTATATCAAAAATTGTGAGTGGTGACGCAGCTGAAGAGGCCTATTATAATACACTATTTAGATAGGCTCTTCTTTTCCCATCTTGTGGCAGAGGTCGAAACATTTTTTTCATTTCTTAAAACTTATATAGTGTTGTAGAATAGTCTTTAAGAACATTTCCAGAAAAAAATAATGTGATACAATTCTTCGTTACAGAGTCATGGATTTTTAAGTAACATGAGTTCAATAATTTTGCCTCGAAGCTTATCTTATTTTTGTTCGCTACGCACCACTGACTTGATCAATGTGCACCAAGATGACCTGAACCGCTCATGTCGCAACTCTCTCTATATAGAAACTCTACGTTATTCATGCTCAGTGCGCCCTCTGTGTTAAAAGTTTGTTAGCCTATTGTATTTGACCACACGGCATGAGTATTTATTTTGAGACCAATTTGTTGTTGAATTTTACAGTTTTAAACAAGAGTTATTAAATAAATATCAGAGTAGACACTGAATAAATGTCAGACCCGCCGTGCCAAACCTATGAGACCACAAAAGTTGCTATGCTAGCTGAAGCCTTTTTTATTTGAATTTTTATGTTTTATTACCACCGTGAGGGACGCTGGCAGTTAAAAGATCAGATAACGTTTTATTACATACTGTACTAGCTAGGCCTAAACTAGGCCATAGCAAGTACCACTCGTCCTTTTTTTTCGTGTGGGAAATCTTTAACCTAAGTTAACCTCCTTTTTTACAACAGCTCATGCTGAGTAGCTCTGTACTTTCGACTTACGGTTGATGGGTCTTAAAGTCTTGTTGAAGTATAGTATTTATTTAGTAGATAATTTATTTATTAATTAAATGCTAATGAACATTTAAACCGTTATTTTATTTAATACATGTGTGAAAAATATTTAAAATATTGTATTAAAAATCAACAGCAGCTTACAGTAATTGTAAATTCATTCTAAAACTGTTAGAATAAAGCAATCTTATATTTCATGTGTTGAATACGAATTTCCATCTAAATAGAGTATTTAAAGACCACTTTTAGTGCTGGTCTTTAATTAGAGTAATTCTAATTAGAGACAAGCTGCTACAGACCATTAAAACCTCGGTCCAAAAGTGGTCTTTAATTGAAAGGTATAGGCCATCCTTATGGATGCGTCTTTGATTATTCTCGAAATTGGCGCCTTACAAATGTTTTGTTATTGTTATTGTTATTTATTATTATTATTATTATTATTATTATTATTATTATTATTACTATTATTACTCACTCAGCAGCATGCTGACTGGGTTATGTTTCCTAGCAGTTTCTTCTTTCTTTACCCAGTCAGCATGCTGACTGGGTTCTGTTTCCTAGCAGTTTCTTCTTTACCCAGTCAGCAGCATGTTGACTGGGTTCTGTTCCCAAGCAGTTTCTTTACCCAGTCTTTCTTTACCCAGTCAGCAGCATGCTGACTGGGTTCTGTTTCCTAGCAGTTTCTTTACCCAGTCAGTAGCAGCTGACTGGGTTCTGTTTCTTAGCAGTTTCTTCCTTCCTTCTTTACCCAGTCAGCAGCATGCTGACTGGGATCTGTTTCCTAGCAGTTTCTTTCTTTCTTTCTGGCAACATTTTAAAAGGCTACTAGTGGCAAACTACTGGAACGATTTAATTCAAACTTGGTCAGTAGGACCGGTGCCACCTCCCATTTATGCGTTGTTCAAAGCTTGGGGTCAAAGGTCACATTAGGGTCAAAAAACCAAAAATCGTATAAAAGACTACTTGTCTCACAAATTACGTAGCACAGTCTTGTTCTTTGCACATATACATTGGCATAAGGCAGGGTCTATAGGGTGTTCAGGGATAAATGGTCAAAGGTCATTAAAGGGTAATTTTTATCTTTTTCTTGCAACATTTTAAAACGCTACTAGTGCCAAACCAAACCTGGTCAGTAGGTGACACCTTTCATAGCAGCTGCTGACTGGGTTCTGTTTCTTAGCAGTTGTTTCTTTCTTTCTGCCAACATTTTAAAAGGCTACTAGTGGCAAACTACTGGACCTATTTAATTAAAACTTGGTCAGTAGGACCGGTGCCACCTCCCATTTATGTGTTGTTCACAACTTGAGGTCAAAGGTGACATAAGGGGCATTAGGGTCAAAAAACCAAAAATCGTATAAAAGACTACTTGTCTCACAAATAACGTAGCACACTCTTGTCCTTTGCACATATACATTGGCATAAGGCAGAGTCTATAGGGTGTTCAGGGATAAGGGGTAAAAAGTTATTAAGGGGTAATTTTTATCTTTTTTCTGGCAAAATTTCAAAACGCTACTAGTGCCAAACCGTTGTACCGATTTCAACTAAACCTGGTCAGTATAATCGGTGACACCTCTCATACATGGGGGTGTTCGCTGTTTGGGGTCCTCTCATACATGGGGGTGTTCGCTGTTTTGGGTCAAAGGTCACATAGGGGTAATTAGGGAAAAAACTTTCAAAAAATGAATAAAAGACTTCTGTTACAAATAACATAGCACAGTCTTGTCCTGGGTACGCATAAGGTAGGGTCTTTATGGTGTTCAGCTATTTACGGTCAAAGGTCATTAAAGGGTTATTCTTTTGTTCTCTCTAGTAACATTTCAAAATGCTACTAATGGCAAACCATTGGACCAAATTCAATCAAATTTTGTCATTAGGAACCGGTGACACCTCCTACACCCCAGTCTGGGATCAGGGGTGACATAGAGGTCGTCGGAGTTAAATTTTCAAAATAGCCCAATTGAGTTCAAATTTACCAGGAATGATCCTTAGGACCTTCTAAACACCAAAAAAATACTGTTTTGTCCCGTATGTCAAAGTTCAAAGGTTCAAAATATTACTAATGGCAAACGATAGAACCAAATTCAATCAAATTTGACCATTAAGAACCTGTGACACCTCCTACACCCCTGTCTGGCATCAGTGGTAACATAGGGTTCATCGGGGTCAAATTTTCAAAATAGCTCGATTGAGCTCGAATTTACCAGGAATGATCCTTAGGACCTTCTAAACATGAAAAATTACTCTTCATCTATAGGTAAAAATTCACAAGGGTCACTATAGTGAAAATTATCAAGTATTTCTAGTGACTAACGATTGGACCAATTGCATTAGACAGACTTCTACCAAACATAGGGTGTTCACAGGTTGACATTAAAGGTCACAGTGGTTATCTCTTAAAAAATGACTGGGTTTATGTTCTATTGACCATAGTATCTCTAGTTCTTTCTTTCTTTCTTTCTTTCTTTCTGGCAACATTTTAAAAGGCTACTAGTGGCAAACTACTGGACCGATTTAATTAAAACTTGGTCAGTAGGACCGGTGTCACCTCCCATTTATGTGTTGTGCACAACTTGGGGTCAAAGGTCACATAAGGGGCATTAAGGTCAAAAAACCAAAAAACCGTATAAAAGACTACTTGTCTCACAAATAGCGTAGCACAGTCTTGTCCTTTGCACATATACATTGGCATAAGGCAGGGTCTATAGGGTGTTTAGGGATAAGGGGTCAAAGGTCATTAAGGGGTAATTTTCATCTTTATTCTGACAACATTTCAAAACGCTACTAGTGCCAAACGGTTGTGCCGATTTCAATTAAACCTGGTCAGTATAATCGGTGACACCTCTCATACATGGGGTGCTTGGGGGTCAAAGGCCACATAGGGGTAACTAGGGTAAAAAACTTTTGAAAAATAAATAAAAGACTTCTTCTGTCATAAATAACATAGCACAGTCTTGTCCTAGGCACATATGTATTGGCATAAGGTAGGGTCTTATGGTGTTCAGCGATTTACGGTCAAAGGTCATTAAAGGGTTGTTCTTTTGTTCTCTATAGTGACATTTAAAAATGCTACTAATGGCAAACCATTGGAATAAATTCAATCAAATTTCGTCATTAAGAACCGGTGAAACCTCCTACACCCCAGTCTGGGAACAGGGGTCACATAGGGGTCATCGGGGTTAAATTTTCAAAAAACCCAATTGAGCTCAAATTTACCAGGAATGATCCTTAGGACCTTCTAAACACGAAAAAATACTCTTTACCCCATATGTCAAAGTTCATAGGTCGAAGGTTCAAAATGTTACTAATGGCAAACGAATAAACCAAATTCAATCAAAGTTGATCATTAAGAACCAGTGACACCTCCTACACCCCTGCCTGTCATCAGTGGTTACATAGGGGTCATTGGGTCAAATTTTTAAAATAGCCCAACTGAGCTCGAATTTACCAGGAATGATCATTAAGGCCTTCTAAATAATAAAAACTACTCTTTATCTAGAGGTAAAAATTCACAAGTGTCACTATAGTGAAAATTATCAAACATTGCTAGTGACTAACGATGGGACTAGTTGCATCAGAACATGGGGTGTTCACAGGTTGAGGTTAAAGGTCACAGTGGTTATTTCTTTAAAAATGACTGGGTTCATGTTCTATTGAACATAGTATCTCTAGATCTTTCTTTCTTTCTGGCAACAATTTAAAATGGTACTAGTGGCAAACTACTAGACCGATTTATTAAAACTTGGTCAGTAATACCAGTGCCACCTACCATTTTAGGGGTGTTCACAACTTGGTGTCAAAGGTCACATAGGGGTCATTAGGGTCCTATAAAAGACTACTTCTACCACAAATACTATAGCACAGTCTAGTCTTTTGTACATATGTATTGACATAAGACAGGGTCTATATGGTGTTCAGGGATAAGGGGTCAAAAGCCATTAAGGAGTAATTTTTATCTTTTTTTCGGGCAACATTTCAAAACGCTACTAGTGCCAAACGCTTGTGCCGATTTCAACCAAACCTGGCCAGTATAATCGGTGACACCTCTCATACATGGGATGTTCCCTGCTTGGGGTCAAATGATACATAGGGGTCATTAGGATAAAAAAAACTTTTTAAAAATTGAATAAAAGACTTCTCCTGTTACAAATAACATAGCACAATCTTGTCCTGGGCACATATGTATTGGCATAAGGTAGGATCTTTATGGTGTTCAGCGATTTACGGTCAAAGGTCATTAAAGGGTTAATCTTTTGTTCTCTCTAGTAAAATTTCAAAATGCTACTAATGGCAAACCATTGGACCAAATTCAATCAAATTTTGTCATTAAGAACCGGCGACACCTCCTACACCCCAGTCTGGGATCAGGGGTGACATAGGGGTCATCGGAGTTAAATTTTCAAAATAGCCCAATTGAGTTGAAATTTATCAGGAGTGATCCTTAGGACCTTCTAAACACACAACAAAAATACTCTTTACCCCGTATGTCAAAGTTCATAGGTCAAAGGTTCAAAATGTTACTAATGGCAAACGATTGAACCGAATTCAATCAAATTTGACCATTAAGAACCTGTGACACCTCCTACTCTGGCATCAGTGGTTACATAGGGTTCATCGGGGTCAAATTTTCAAAATAGCCCAATTGAGCTCGAATTTACCAGAAATGATCCTTAGGACCTTCTAAACATGAAAAAATACTCCACACCTATAGGTCAAAAGTCGCAAGGGTCACTATAGTGAAAATTATCAAATATTGCTAGTGACTAACGATTGGACCAATTGCATTAGACAGACTCCTACCAAACATGGGGTGTACGCAGGTTGAGTTTAAAGGTCACAGTGGTTATCTCTTAAAAATTAACTGGGTTTATGTTCTGTTGAACATAGTATCTCTAGATATTATTATTTTCACAACCTCTGGTCGTAGAAAGTTATTTTTTTCTCAAAAGAGTCAGTATATGTATGTTTCTATTTTTATCAATGAGATATATTTTCCGAAAATGACATAACCTTTCACACATAATATACCCCTCCCATAAACTTAGACCTTTAATCCCTCGCAGACGTTTTGAAAATTGCTCTCCGACTGTTCGCACACTTCATACGTTTAATCACTGAAAATTTCATACTTTTGTCATAAGAGGTTATTACATTTGTGGGTGAAGAAGTCATGTTTTTTTGTTACATTTAACGACCGGTGGGTTTTTGACATCCATCATTTAAGACCAGTCATGATATAAAGTGGTGGCTTGTGTAATACCCATGCTGAGTAGGACTGATAAACCAAAAAAACTGGAGATGAAATAGAATGTTGTCCGCAATGATACGTTCAAAGACATTACTTATAATAGAACACAGCGATATGGGTCGATAATTTTTAATATCGTTAGGGTTACAACATTTAAATACAGGGGTGACATTAGCCAGTTTCCAATCTTTAGGAATTAAGCAATCAGTAAAGGGTTTATTAAATATTCTGCACAAAACAGAAGCAATAACAGGGACAGACATTGATAACATTTTGGGGGTAATATTGTCTGGCCCAGGGGATTTATTAGGCTTCAGCGACAAAAAGCTTCAATTTTTTTTTCATCAATAGTAACACTGTTAAGGGGGACAATATCAACGTGATCGCAGTTACATATCAACTGATCAAGCATGAGGTAAATTAAAATTTGATGCAAAAAAGTGGAAAATGCACTTGCAGCATCAATATCAGAAATTTAATGTAAATTGTTAAACACAACACTTTTGACAGGACCCGTCTTACGTCTCAATTCAACATAACTAAAAAAACTGTTTGGTATCACCATTTTCACAAGCATAACATTTTTTTTTTAATGTATTGTAGGTGGAATCTTTTGGTAAGATTTCTTAATTAGTTACTATATAGCTTGTATTTTTTCATTTTACTTTGATTATTCGGATGCCTGAGGGCATTTTTAAGAAACCGTTTCTTTTTACGTACCATATAAACCATTTCTGGAGTAATCCATGGTAATCTTTTTTTCTTTTTACTTTTGTATTTAGGGATGCAATCATTGATAGTGGCGAGAAAAATGTATTTAAAGCTTTCCCCCATTTCTTCACAATCAAAAAGATCATCAAGATTACACTTACTATACTGGTAAAAGTTTCTATGGACCGGTTTAGTCACACATCGGTTTACGTTGACATTAAAGAATACTCCTAAATAATCACTGGTACTAATGCCAGGTTGACTTAAAATTACATACAATATCAGGATTGTTGCACAAGACCAGGTCAATAATACTAATACTAGTGTGAGACACACGAGTATAAAAATCAACAAATTGAATAAGATCGAGCGGAGCAAGACATTCCTTAAATTTCTTATAAATAGAAGGCCCATTAACACTATGATCATAAGTAAAATCACCGGTCAAAATGATACCACAATACTTATGGGAAATAGAAAAAATAAACTCAACAACATCCTGGAATTAATTAAGCCATTATCACCAGAACTCGGTAGTCTATAAATAATACATAATAAACTTTAAAAATTACTATTTACATCTAACTCAAAAATTATAGTCTCAATATTAGTACGAAAGTTTAAAACAGTTGATTTAAAAGAGTTCTTGATAGCAATTAAAACACCACCACCGTGTCTACAACGATCGTTTCTGTACACATAAAATGAGTCTAGGAAAAGTTCAGTACTTTCTATGTTTGCGTTCTACCAAGTTTCTGTCACCATCCAATACCCAACTCGTCGATTGTAATACGCGCTTGGAGTTCTTCAATCTTGTTAACGACATTTCTGGCATTAAATAATGCAACTTGAATAAGAGCACGACTCTCCACAAATGAAGAACTAGAACTGCATGAATCACTATTACTACAGTATCATTAAGTGAACTGTTTTTAAAGAAAGAATCCGACAGTTGTGGTAGCGAGCACAAACTACACTACCATGGGTTATCTTTATGATACAGGTAGCTAGCAATGTACATGGGAATGCACTTGATTTGAAAGGCTGAATTACATTCATTGCAATTCAAGAATATTTGGTTGCGTCTAATAGAATTAGTGCAAGAATCACAAACAGTAATGGGGGTAACTTTACCGAATCCATTGGTCGGCTTATTAAAGTTTCTAGTTTTAGTTTTTGGGCCAGGGTGAGCGTGAATGTCACCACTAACCAGCAAACGCAAGTTAAATGATGAATAGTTATTGACATAGTATCTCACTGGCCTGCCAATACATCGTCGTTTCCAGGATGAATAGTTAACGGTAGTAGATGGCCTACTTGTATACATAAAATTGGTGTACGACTCACCAGTCTGTGCGAATGTACTGCATAACAATCTTTGATAATTGCGCCGTTGAAGAAACCCGAGTTAAATTCTATGGCCAAAAGTAGCGTACAGCCCAAAACATTCATATTGTGGTGTTAAAACAGCTTCACAGCAAAACACATTCCATTGACGAACAGCAATAAAGAATACAAAAAGAATACCAATCGCAATCAAGACATTACAAAGGGACAGTACGTATCAAAACGTACATGAAAACTCGCTCAATCGACACAGGAAATCACACATAGGAATTAATAAAATCAACTAAACTGTTAGGCGGAGTCAGTTGATATGGAACAGTATCTATAGCGGGAACACTGAACGGTACGTTCCAGGCAAATCTTCACAATTAATTAATCTTGGGCTTAACAGGAGCGTTAGTGAAACACGTCTGATCTCGACGACAGCTTTCCTTTATCACATTTGCGGGCGATGACCGTTATTACATTTTGTAGGCGCAGTTTGTTACATTTGTGGGGGCTGGTTGTTACATTTGTGGGCATTATTACATTTGTGGACGGTGTGTTGTTACATTTGTGGTTGTGATACCATTTGTGGGCGTTTAGCTCTCCAGAACAACAGAAAAAAAAAACATGGATAATGGTTGAAACAAAAAAGTGGTGAAAAAATGCAAACAGGAAATGATAGAATAGGAAAACAACACAAAAGTAAACAAGAAAACAAACAGGAGAGTAGAGAAAAATTAGAGATTTTAAGACGGCGCTTAAAGATCATCTTGAAGGATTATAGATGTAGTGGACCTAAATGTATTTTCACATTTAGCAGAACGGAGTGTGATCAGTTCCGAGATGTAGTGAGAATGGTGCAAGGACTTAAATATATAAAGTAGCACTTTGAACTTAATTCGCTGGTCGAGTGGAAGCCAGTGCAGTTTCCTATGTGTGGGACTAATAAGTGCAAATTTGGGAATACCAGACACAAGTTGAGCAGCAAAGTTAAGCTGTATTTTTAATCTTCGTAGAAGGGTACAAGGCAAATCAACTTGGACACTATTACAGTAGTCAAGTTTAGAGGTAATCAGAGCATGAACAAGTTTATCTCTGGCTGCATCATCAAGTAAATGCCTGATCTGGTTACGGATACAAAATGAGACCAATTTAGATATGTTGATGTGATACCATTGCCAGGCGGCCATCGAAAACAACGCCAAGGTTACGAACGTTGGAATACGGTGAGATTAGACAGTTGCCATAGGTGAGGTCATAGTAAAGATATGAGGCTTATGCTTAGGACAAATGAACAGGTTTTCTTAGCATTAAATGAAAGCATGTTCTTGGCAAGCAAAGATTGAACTTCGGAAATGCAGCATTCCATTCGGAGAACAGCATGGATGACATCATTATGTTTGAAGCACATGTAAAGTCCAATGTCATCAGCATAGATGTGGTACATAAAGTGGTGTCTGATGGAGATGACGCAGATGAGTGGTATGCACAAGAAAAGGCCTAAAGTTGATCCTTGAGGGACCCCAAAATCTACATTACAAGAATTCAATGATTTATTATGAACTGACTGTTCATAAAGAGATGCAAGACTGGAAACAATCAATCTTATGATTGATGATATCAAAAGCCGCTGACAAGTCAAGGTAGATTATAAAGACACTGTCTTTTGTCTAGATCAAGGAATATGTCATTCTTCAATCTGAGAATTGCTGACTCACATCTGTGATATTGTCTATAACCTGACTGCAGGAGATCGAACAGACCATTTCCTTCAAGGTATGAAACCAAGACAATAGCAACAGTTTTTTGAATAAGCTTAGCCAAAAAAGGGGATGTTAGAGATTGGTTGTTAAGATTTCATGATCAAGACTAGGTTTCTTTGAGATGGAGGTAATAATTCCAAGCTTTAAGGCATCACGAAATACACCAGAGGGCAGTGAAGCATTGATAATTTTTCTGTAGATAAAAACCATGATGTCAATATGATTAATAAGAATGTTAGTGGGAAAAGGGTCTAAGGTACTACATTTTGGTGGCATGAAATTGATGAGCAGTCGTATTTGGTCATCATCAACCAGGTCAAATAATTAGTGATCACTCAATATGGAGGCTTTTATATGAGTTGGAAATACTGGTGAAAGCTGCAGAATTGAAGATACAAGCGCGGATCTTGTCAATTGTCTGGATAAAGAAGTTGTTAAAATCAGTTGTAAATTGCAAAGAATTGTGGAAAGGAAACGCTTGGGAAGGCTTATTACCTTATTGGCAACCTGAAAAATGCACTTTTGGTCATTGCCACATCTGTCGACCTCGGCCCAAATTTGGGTCTACCTAGCCTTGTTAAGTATTGTATGATACTCTGAACATGGACGTTTATAAGCAGAATAGTCAGCTGTCGCCCTGAATTTACGCCATTAACGTTCGGATACTCTGCGCTTCTTTCTTGCTTCTTTGCAGGCATAATTATACCAAGTGGACGGACCAAAATCTGAAATAATAGCATGTTTCAGAGTGGCATCCTCATTCCTTAATTTTTCAAGTATATTATTGAAGTCTAAAACGGCAAAGTTTACATCACAGTCATTGGAAAATGAGACAAATCATGGTCAATATTTTTGAACTTTCTAAAAGAAATTATCTTTTTAAATCACAGGGTTTAGAAATAGAGAGAGGTCAACATGCAGGAAAAAAGAGTGGTCTGCCAAAGGGTAATCTACAACACTAGAAAGTGGGTTCAGGGTTGTTTGTGATGATGAGATCAAGAGTATGTTCCAATTTGTGAGTGGGTTTTACTATGATTTGTATAAGACCAGTAGATTAAAGGAAGTGGCAAAAATTCTTAGCATTGATGTCATTGGTTAGTGAAAAGATTCATCTGGATCTCTAAATCACGAACCTTGGGAACGATTTCGTAATTTCAAGCTCGAAAATGACGTTATTATTCAAATATCTTTGGATCATCAAACAAATACAATTTAGAGATCCAGATGATTTGTTTCACTAATGTTCGTAGAGGATTTGGACAGAAAACCGTAAAATTCATACATCACTATAAAAACATTTTACCTTTTAAAGTTTTGCGCCTTACATGGTGTTTAGTATACACTGCAAAAACTTGGGTTTAACACCTACACGTTTGAAGTTGAGAGTTCCGATTAAGACCGAGAGAAGAAGACAGATAATCCAAAATGCAGAAAATCTACTGTTAAATGAAAGAAGTACGAGCGTAAGCCGTGACATTGCAAAATATGAACGGAAAGCGAGGGAGTGTGGTCAAGATTGTGTGGAAGAGATTGTGGACAATAGAGGAGTTCAAAGCGATATACGGAATAACATACACAGCTGCAAAAAAAAATGCCATGGGTAGTTGCAAATCTATTCCTGGAAGAAAAGAAGAAGCAAGGAAAACAGCACCAGACCGAATAAAACTAAAGTATTGTAAAAGGTACGTAGATGATATACTAGCACTTATTCCTGAGGAATCAGCCGAAAACCTCAATCTACACCTAAACACAATTAACAGAACCGGAAACATAAAATTCACAACAGAACACAAGTCAGCAAACACACTAGCATTCTTAGACATCATCATCTTGTTCAAATTAGGGAATTAACTACCGCTGTATACAGGAAAAATACTCAAATGGATCAGTACCTCAACTTTCATTCATGCTATCCACTGGAGCACAAATTAAGTGTAGTCAACATTCTCATAGAGGTGTGAGAAAATTGTCACAAAAATGGAAGGCAAACAAACAATTAAACAACATAAGATACGTGCTTACTGACTGTGATTATCCTAAATGGTCGATTGATAAGATAGTCCAATAAAGATCTGAGAAACTTAAAGCAGAAATGACAACATTTTATAAATAATGTGTGTATAAAGTAATAAAGTATTACAAACAGTCAATTTTTAGTGCTATTTTATAGATTACATCCTTTTTATTTTTTAAAACGTGATTTTAAATATCCGCAAAGAGGGTTTGAGGGCGTCCTTTTGATATGCAGAAATTTTACAGTGACGTCATTTCAGGTTTACACTTTACAAGAGTTCCGTGAATAGCGGTAGATTCCTATGCTTTGATGGTTTCTTTGTTAATCTTGTAAGCTACTATTGTTGAAGTTTTAGTTTGTTTTTCTCCGTTGTTAAAACAATGCCGTATTGTTCAGCTTTTAGCTGTACTCATACAACAAGTAGCGGGAAGAATCGAGAAAGAAATATAGGATTTTTTTCCTTTCCTAAATCACCCATTCAGAGGAAGGCCTGGATCCACGCCAATGAGAAGGAAGGATTTTGTGCACACCAAACATGCAACGGTATGTTCGGACCATTCAAGAAAGATGATTTCTCGAAGTACCCACCAACACTGCGTGAAATGGGTTTTAAAGAAGAAATTAATTGGAAATTGAAAGGCCATACATCGAAGGTTACCGTACCATCGGAAAGCAACAACAGGGTCCAGAAGATAGGGGTGCGTTTCGAAAACGTAGGCGAAAAGAAGTACGGTAAGTGTAACTAAGCCTAGGGCCTATGCCTAGGCCAGTAGGCTATAAAATAAGATTTACGGCCTAAGCTAATCCAAACAATGATACTGTAATAATTTTAATGATAATTGGCTGCGCCTTTTAAAAAATGATTCCATGGCATAATGGCTGGGCCTGGTTGCTATACATAGACATATCATATAGTACAGTATGGACAGTCAGATTATTTTTATTGTGTACCAAACTATAACAGTAAATATAATTTTTTTCTTCCATTTATTAATTGAGACAAGTACAATAAATTTAGTTTTTTTAAAAACTTAATCAAAAATAATTATCAACATATAGGAAGATAAATGTTACTACAAGTAGTACTGTATAGGCCGGGTCATAGTATAAAGGGGTGGTATGGTAGCTCAGTACGACTAATACTACCCTAGTGGTCATACGTTCTGTTCTAATTTTGGTAGTAGAGAGAGAGCGTGAGAGAGTTGAGTTTTTTTTTTTCTTGACAAATACTTCGTGTATGTTTTGTGGTTATTATTTGTTGCTTATAAAAAATATACACATAGTCATAATAGCATACTTGATGATTGTAATTTATCAAACCATAACATTGATCTGAGGCCATAATAATTGAATATTCTAAACTTTTATTTATTTATCCTCATGGAATATAATACTTAGCTAAACAAAAATTATTTTACAGAGTTGCCGATAATCTTAATTATAAGCCATAATTCAAGTCTTATAATCCTAATTTGTTTTATTACAGAGAGCTACCACAGACAGTTTCCAATCGATAAAACAAGAATTCAGCTGCAATAACAAACATACTCAAATCAATCAATTATGGACTTTTCGGGTATTGGAACCCTACATATTATTGGGAATGGAATGCCTTCCTGATATCGGACACTACACACGATGGAAGTATCTTTCCGTTGCCCTTTCCAGGTAACTTCCAAATTAATGTTGTCAATCTCCGGTATGCAACATGGCGGTATAATCTGAAAGAAACAAAAGATAAAATTATGATTATTTAATTATTTACATTGGTTTAATTTCTGTATCCTGGAGACTAGCATGTACATTAATATCCTACAAAGTAAATAATTGTGATAGTTGCGTGCTTTCCTAACAGCACAGTTTGTGAATTTACCAAACAGAGTACAGTGCATTGGTTTTGTATGCACACTACATATTTTGTATTGTAAATTGTTATGTTGTTAGAATAAAAGTTTGGTTTAAAGTAGTTATCATCTGTAGTTGTTGTGTTACAAATAAGGAATTTATTACCCCAGTAATAAACTTACTGATGTACAGGATGGTCGTCATCAAACGGGCCCTTGTTGTTTTACGTAGTGCAAAAAAAAGATACCTCGAGCACATCCCTATCTAAGTAATTGTTCCTGAAAGCGCTGTGCTCAGTTGTACAACTCACTAGCTCTTTATTTTTTCAAGCATTGTGTCATTCTCGTGACAGCACACAGATTCTAAAGCAGTTGTGGTTGAACAGAGAGAGCACTTGCATCTGTATAGAATAAATACAATACTTTAATAATACTTGAAAACTGTAGAGCTTGGTTGGCACAGTAAGGTGTTGTATTTAAAATTAAATTATATCCCCAACTCAATTAAATAATACGTTTTCTAACACTGAACATGTGTATGTAGAACACACACACACAGCCAGGTGAAAAATAATAATTATTCACGTGTGATGAGCGTATTCTCATGGGTAATTTTCATTTCTACCAAAAAAGTTTCAGAGGCATACCCTACTACCTAGTCTGGCCCTCCTCTACAACGTCAACAACACCTCCAGCTTCAATCACCTGGGCTAGGCCTAGAATTTCGCGAAGCTTAGACAGACAGACAATTGCAAATAATAACCAAAATACTGTAATAATTTTTCTGTATTTCGCTCTAAAAAGAGTCGTATTACATTCGTAAACACGAACTAGAGGGATGACACGAAATAGATTTTAATAAATTATAAACCCCGAAGCCGAAATGGAATTTGGTGATCAAAATTTACCAGGCTACGCCTGCCTGCCGCCGAAGCAAGGCTTATTACATACGCAAGGCCGTGTTCGCATTTGCAAGACACAAACAACAAACATATCACCAAAAATTGCACATTGTTTATTAAAGTAAACATAACAGTTTACTATCAAATTTATTCGATTTCAATGACATCCAAAAATAGCTGTATAAGGCTGTTTTAGTACTAAAAGGCACATAGGCCTTGCTTTTGTTAACAAAATCGTTGTGTATACTACACAGGCTAGGCCCAAACATACCATGCTACATTGCCAACTCTGTCTTGCCTTTCTAGTTCGGAAACATTTTCATTTTCTATTTCCTCCTCATCCGATGAAATTTTCTGCTACATCTTTTCTTCTCGGTTCATATTGATACGGTTGTATGTTCAATGGAAAGGTTTCCAAATCAGAATCTAAATCCATCACGACCGCCTTTCGCATTGTAGCAAGCAATGTTTTGGAGAAAGCTAACAACAGTAACCCGAAATGACATCACGGCAGAAAGTTAATGAGTTGATTCTAAATCCTAAGTGGCTAGTCAATTTGTATTTTCAAAACTCGATTTCAGCGGTAAAAACCAACCAAAAAAATTCGGAAAAAGGTATTATGTACTTTATTTAAGCTAAACTTCGTCACAGTTTATTCAAATACATGTTGTCATTTCTGCTTTAAAGGGAAAGCATAAAGGTAATAGAAGAAAGACAGATCCAAATAACAAATCTAAATAACTTCACATTGCACATTTATACTTACCCGATCCACAAAAAGCTCAGCCTCCGAAGTCGTTCAAAACTCAGCCATTACTGACCACATGACAACCCACACCCATTTACCAAATTGGAATGTAAAAATACTGGCCAATGAATCATCTTGGAAGGACAGAAACACCATGAACAGATATGATGGAGGACTGGAACTACCCAAACTATGTAACAACATACTAAGGAATTTGCCCCCCAACAACCACATTCGGGGAAACCCGAATGGTAAGTAGATGGTTACATCTATGGCAACAGCTAGACTTCACGAAATCATTCTGAAAGTGCATGAACTCACTCATGATTAAGCTGTGTTGAAAACCAGCGAAAGCTAGAAAATAAACACGCAAGTTAACGTTATTATTCAAATATCTTTGGATCATCAAAAGAAGATGTCATTAGTATTGTCAGCATATATAATAAAATCCAGAGTGATGATCAAATTGGAGCATAAAGTATATCGCTCACTAAGTGAAATTCTTCACTAAATGTGGAATAAAGAAAAGAAAACTGCCACCTGAGATTGCAAAGATACAGAAAACTTGTATTTGCCCAGAATTTGCATATTTTAGCTAGTTTTTTTTATGACCAGTTTCTTTTTGCCGTTTAATTTATTTCAACTGTTTTAACTTTGACGAAGCTAAGACGAAGAAGAAAATTAAGCACTCGCCCCGTTTTTTTTTTTTTTTTTTTTTTTTTTTTTTTTTCAGGGCAGAGCCCGAGACGATCACATATCTCGCTCAGCCGTTGTGATATCACAACTCGGCAAGGCCTAGCTTGGTCGCCGTAACATCACAGATCTTACTATCCGTAATATTTTTTGGCAAAGCCTTGCATGTTATGGTGAAAATAAATTTTATATTTAATTCTTAAGTATAACCAAACCTTTTGGTGAAATTTTATTGTAATTTCAAGACAAGAAGGACTTCATTTCGTTTTCGTTCTACACCTGTAATCATTATTTCACTATTTCATATTTAAAAAAAGACACCTGATGTATTATATCCGCAATTACTCTTTTGCAGTTCTTTTCATCAACGTAGGCTTACATCTTATCAACACCAACAATAATAGAGAATCAAACCTGCAAGATGATAATTCAATGTATGAACCGTGTTGTTCTCAAACCTCATTATTATTCCAATTATTATTTACCGCATACTACTCTATTTCAATTGAGTAAACCAGTAAATTCAAAACACAAATATACAGGTAAGCGAATTTTGTATAATCAGACTTTATCATGACAAACTACTTTTCAACTGGCGATATCGAAACAAATCTAAGGCCAAACAAGATAATCTGAGATTACAAACCCCTGTTCTGGCATATCTATGTATATACTCAATTTTTGTCGATTGCTGTAATATAGGGGTGTAATATTACTCATATTATGTACCGCATACATAGATTCTAGGCATCTGATTTGTTAAAACGTGGGCAATAGAAAGTCTTTGTCACTGCAGCAGTGCCCAGTGAATTTAATATTAATTATATTGTTCACCAATTATAAAAGTTATTGTACGAGGCTCGCATCTTAAAACTTTTTAACCACTGACCCGCCGTTGTTATAATCATTCAGACGAGCGCAGTCACGTAATCAGAATAAAGTAATAGACCACAAAACAGTTAAAAGATTCCAATTGGTAGGCAACGATGATTTAATAAAGGCTACACTTAGAATACAATAAAACTCTGTAATTACTATCTATATGACTAAAGTAAATGTTTAAATCATTACAGATCGTTATCCTAATACATCTTGAGACCGGATAATTTGACCGAGTTAAGTATGTATGAGTCGAGAACTTTGAATTTAATGTTGTGTTAATGAAAGAACAAGTGTCGAACAATTCAATCAATAGATGTCTCATGAATTGACTCATTTTGGTGTCATACAAGTAGACGAAACTCCACAGGAGAAGTTTATCCTGCGGGCAGCCACAGTGCTATTACCCTAAGAGATAGTACTTTTTTGCCCTGCCGAACGATGTGCAATCTCAAAGCCGCGTTGCTATGTAATTTATGACACGCACGAATAGTAAAGGAGACGCGACCTCTACGACGCTGAGAGAGACTGGCCCTTTGATCGCCTAGGCCTAGAAAGTAAGCCTAGGCCTAATTAGTGCGTGCTATTTTCATTACATTTTAGGTCTCGTAGAATCTATGTATGAGTTATATAAAACAAATATTGACTGCTCTAGATTCGGGGAACGGTCACATCTATAGCCCCTCGGTGATGTGAATACCGTAGCCTATCTTAGGCTATGGTCTCTAAATCACCTCCTTGCAATAGATTTCACCATTTCACTCATAAGCAGTCAATATTTTTTATACTATACATACTTACTAGGTGAAGCGTAGCTGAACGGTAAAGGCACACGTGTGGAATGGAGTTGGCATCTTCCTCTTGTTATTATTATTATTATTATTATTATTATTATTATTATTATTATTATTATTATTATTATTATTATTATTATTATTATTATTTTATTATTATTATTATTATTATTATTATTATTATTATTATTATTGATCGTTTTTAATGACGATCCGTTCAGACTGCCATCGAAAATCAGCAGACGGCGTCGCGTTGTCTAGAGTTCAGCGTATTTAAAACATATACAATTTGCATCTTACTTCACTCGATCCGCCAAACAAGTCCTAGCATCATATGCCTCAGGTAGCAAGTCCATCAATCGGGCTTGCATGCCGTCCGGGCCGTTTCCAGTCCTCCGGCCAGAATTTGACACAATCATGTTCGATCCGCTCGAATCGGCCGGGTCTAACTAAACGACTCGGCCGAACTCGAGTTGCCTCTGTCAGAATTGCTACCGAAAAATATATAAATAACGTTCTAAAATCTTCATCGTGCTTCTGATTAGCCCCAAATTCAAGGAGGACCAAGATATACGTAATATCGTCAATGTGTGAAAATTTGAAGTCGATCAGTATAGTAGATTTGTGAGTTATGCGCCCCGGATGACAGACACACACACCACACATAGACTATGGGCTGTCACCAACCCCCTCCCCCTCGGGGATTTTGCGAGGCAACTATTTTTGGAAACCTTACCCATAGAGGGTTCGGAATCAGGTTGTCTGCACATTGCGTAATGGTGGGTGAACCTCTGAGGGCGCTTTTCAAAATGGCCGCTAAAATCCCATAAGAAGACATAAAATAGTCACTTTAAGAGGTAAAATTGATTTGTTTTTAGAACTGATGGCACCTAATAATAAACAAGACTATGTCAAGTTATCAATAAGGAGGAAAGACTAACAAAATTTCAGCGTTGAAGGTGTTTTCAAAATGGCTACTGGGTTTATTTTTTGTCACTTTTAAAGTTTATTCATATAAATATTAAAATTTATTACCGGAAGTATTTTTTGGGATAAGCTAATTTTAAAAGGGAAGGAAAAAATTCATTACTTTGTGTATTTATAACCAGAAAAGGGCAGCAAGGATGTGTACAAAC
The DNA here is from genome assembly GCF_011630105.1 of Anneissia japonica. Taxonomy (NCBI): domain Eukaryota; kingdom Metazoa; phylum Echinodermata; class Crinoidea; order Comatulida; family Comatulidae; genus Anneissia; species Anneissia japonica. The sequence continues at coordinate 128,979 of NW_022757652.1, forward strand.
AGTTAGACAACTTTTAGCCAATCAGGGGCTTAGAATGCCATAGACCTACATAGCAACATAGCTGAATCACTGAGTTGCAATCTGAAACCTGTGGTGCTTTTCAAAATGTTTAGCTTGTTTTTCAGCTATGGTCACCAGGACTATACCAGATATGCCACCGTATATTTGCTGTCCCTTAACCTATCCTAGTCACATCCACGAGCAGACCTCTTAGGAAAAAATGGCTTCAGTGTGAAGAGGTCAGACATCCCCATGTCCAGAAATCCCGTCGACATCACAATTGAACAATCAATCACCATGTATTGTAAAGTCCCATGGTGGAATTATAGGTTTCAGCAGGTAATACTCGGTGCATTACAGGAGGTACACCACAGGGCAAGCCAGAGCAGGAACTACTCGGTGTATTACAAGGGTACCTGATTAGTTTGTCAAAATATTAGTTTGCCAAAACCTGGTTTGCCGTGTTTGTAGCCACGATGCCAAAACCCAGTTTGCCGACACCCGGTTTGCCGAAACCTGTTTTGCCGAAACCCAGTTTCCCGAATCTTGTTGTCACCATTGTACAAAAACCAGCACACTGTGCTTTTAAAAATGATGAGTGGGTCAGGGAGAAGCCATATTCAATATATATATTTAAAAGGCAAAATACTGAAAAACAACAATGCTGATACAAAATTGATATCAAGTGCTAAAACGTTCGACCACTAGTCTCTGTCTTGTATAAGAGACAGATATAATATAATAACATTGCTTAAATAAGAACATGATGTAATAATTGCATCAAGCAAAGCTCATCAAGGAAAAGTTTCTGTATTTCAGCTGTATGAAAAGTGTCTTTTATATAGTCCTGCCGATATATTGTGTGGTAAGAGTAAGATAGTGCTCCATTGAGAGTATTCGGCTGCTGCTAATGTTTCACTGCTTTAAATTGACTTTCGACAAACTCGGCAAACTGGGATTCGGCAAAGTGGTGTCAGCAATCTGACAAACTGGATTTCGACAATCTGGCCTAGAACAATTGCAGGTGGTGCACAACAATGGATTTTACCAACATGGAAGCAAAAGAAATTACTCTAAACAAAGTCTAAAGCCATCACAAATTATCTAAAGTGAAGAAGACATTCTTGCAAAGTTGTACAGGCATTAGTAAACTCCATAAATCCCTTTGATGTTGCTCAAGAATGTTCTCTCTGTCTTCTGGCGCACCGGCACCAAATAAGATCGTACAGGATCTTCTACAGGTTGATTTTACAAAGGTTAGTTGAAAGCAAAGTAACTTTTCATTCTCCAATCAAGAATTGTATACCCACGACATTTGCAAATCTTGCAAAGTTTTGTAAGATCACTGGGAAATCCAAGAAGACTAAACAAGCAAAAGCAGAAAGAAATGTTTTTGGGCGGCTTGTACTTCATCAATGAAGCATGACATTAGTATGGAAAGGGTACTCAGATTTCCATTAGGCCCTGTATTGTGGGCACTGACAATGGCTGATGGAATTCTTGTAAAAGAAAGGCAATTCTAAACTGATGCGTATTTTAATCTTTATTTTAAATCGTGTAGACTTTGTGTAGATGTTCGTCTGTGAAAAGAAATGCGTTGGTGTAGAGAGATGGTGAGAAAACAATAACTGAGGAAGTTAAAGAGTTGTCATCTACTCAAGAAGAAGGCGATACCAATATATATATACCTGACACAGAGGTCTTCATCCTTCTGCTTCATCACACAGAAACTGAAAAAAGCCATATATTTTATTTGAAACGGGTGTTGGCAATGACAGACTGTACACAGAGTCATCAGTGATGTGGCGAATGATATGTTATGCCCTTTCAGCGGTGTATGCATTTAGGGGATGCGACACGAAGTGCCTTTGTCCGTAAAGGAAATGACCCCTTTAAAGATCCTTAAACAGAATCCATAATTTATGGATGTATTTATGATTCTTTGGAGGTCAACTGTAATAGAAAACTGCATTTTAATGCGAGTTTAGAGCATTTTGTTCGGCGTTTGTTTAACACTAGATATGCTTTGACTGATGTCAACAGTTTGCGACATGACAAATTCCTAGAGAGGTCCAGCGTCATGCCGGGAAAGCTATAGGCACTGAAGCTATGATGGAATAGATGAGTTCTGCCTCCTTACAAAAATGCCCTGAAGATGAATGTAGGATCAGTCAGTTCCTAATTCCACAACAAGTTGGCAATGGCTGGCACGAGTTTCAGTGGGCTTTGTTTATTTAGCATCCACTCAAATACAACATTTTACAATACAAAGACATACAAAAAACAGATAAAAATTGAGGTGCTCTTACTGTATGCCACAAGATCTTGTCGAAGTACTTATAGAGGAACCTGAGGAATCAGTGTAAGAGGAGGAGGAGAAGATTGAATTAATAAAATTGGCAGATATTATATTTAATGCAGAGGAAACAGGTGATCTCATTAACAACTAATAACATACTTTTCACAAAATCATTACGTATTTTATCAATTTAAATGGACTTATACTGAACTCCATTATTTAATATTAACTAGCAGCTAGAGCTAGCACTGCATTTCAAGTGTTTTACAGATAACATTGCTTTGGTATGGACAAGGTAAATCTTTTTTATTGCGTCATCAAAATTATAAACTTAAAAATGTACGTTTATTGATATTTGGTGGCCATTTTGAAAAGTGCCCTATTTTTTTAACTAATGGCACCTCATATTAAGTGCAATTTAATGCAATCATACTTTATTATTATCACTACTAATCAGAAGTCAAGTTAATTAGCCTTTAAGTGACCTTTTTATACACAAAATGAATTTTCTGAGATTTTAGCAGCCATTTTGAAAAGCGCCCTCACAGGTTCGCCCACCACTTTCGAACGTGTAGACAACCAGATTTCGGTAGCTCTATAGTTAAAGTTTCCAAAAATATTTGTCTCCAAAAATCCCCCGAGGGGGGAGGGTTTCGAGTTTTGGCCCATAGACTAACAGACAGACAGACATGCGCTATTGCAATACTCTTTGCCTCTTCCTCAGAGAGGCAAGGGTAACAAGTCGCACAACAGTGGTTCGTCACTCTCTGGTGCCAATCAGCAGAATCTCATGTTACCCTCAAAATATTCGGAGTCGAAGGAAAATCGCATCATACGGATTTGTACGCCCATCTTTCTACAACATATTACGACTTTGCCTGCTTTAGAGCAATATGGCTAGATGATAGAGAAGTCACATGCCTGGATACTGTCTTTTGTGGTGATCGTGTTGCAAGACGTGGTGTTGGAATTATGACAATGGTTCCTGATAGACATAAATCGTCTAGAACACCTAGAAATTACATAGAGCATGAGTTTGCGTTGAAATAAAGGTTACAAAGTCTAAGCTTCTACTTGTTGGAGTTTATTGCAGACCACCTAGTCTGGGACTTTCTTCTGTCAAAGAACTTACAATTTCCGCTGGTAATGCTGTCGCAAGATACCCAAACTACTCCATAATTGTGGTTGGAGATTTTAACTTAACAAATATTTTTATGATACTGGGCAAACTAATACTAAATCGAGTAACCTTGATCATCAACAACAACCATTATCATCAGTCATAATCATCATCCTTATCCTCATCATCATCAAACTCATTATACTCATCATCCTAATCCTCTTCCTTATTATCATCATTATCCTCACCATCATTATCACCATCATCATCTTCTTCCTTATCATCAATCATCATCCTCATCACCTACCTCATCATCATTCTGATCTTCGTCATCATAACCATTATCATCATTACCATCATCCTCGTTATTATCTTTATCATCATTGTCATCCTCATCATCCTCAATACCGTCATTCCTCCTTCTCATCAATCATTATCATCATCATTATTCTCCTTCTCCTCCTCATTATCATCCTCATTCTTATTCTCACCATCATCCTTTACTTCATCATGAAGAGAAGGAGGACAAGATTGAAGATGATGACGAGTGTGAGGATGAGAGGGATGATTCTCATCATTCATCGTCATCATCATCCTCATCATCATTCTCATTTATCATTCTCTATTCTTATCATCCTCAACATTATCATCATCATTATCACAATCATCCTTATCAACAATCACCATCATCAATCATTATCACAATCATCTTCTTTTTCATCATCATCATCATCATCATCATCATCCATCATTAATCATCAACCTCATCCTCTTTTTTCTCCTCCTCATCATCCTCCTCATCAGCATTCTTATTACGATGGGGATTATAATGAGGATAGAGATGACGAGGGGGTTGAGGAAGATGAAGATGATGACGATGATGATGATGATAATGATGACATCAGTATAAGAATATTATAATATTAATTTTAATAATAAACTGTAATTTTAGAAAGCATAAAAATAATAATATACTATATTAATATTATATAGTAACAACATAATAGTATAATAATCTTGATGAACAAAATGTAGTGTAGAAAGATTAATTTAAATAGATAAACATTTTCTTTAATTTTGATTGTCGTTATCTTGGAATTTAATGTCATGACGTCATCATTCCAAAATTTGCTCGGGAGGTGGGGAATTCTTGTCAGACAGGAACCCCCATCATCCGACGCCACGACGAGGTTGCCACACTAAAAATATCGATTTGCCTATCCATATAACATTATTTTGTTCGCCAATTCCAAATGTTTTGGCTTAAAAGCAAATTTTGGGCCATACTAACCTATAAAAACTCTCCCATGAGCCCAACGATGTTTATTCCGGGACTCTGACCGAGGGTGTAGTCGGCCCTGTGTTTGGAGTCACTACAGAACTACAGTAAAAAGTAAGTATTTAACTAAGGTCCTGTCAGTACTTCACATTTATAGCAGAACTAAAAGTGACTACAAACATAAATACTTCCCATACCCCGATCAACAATTTGATCTTTTAAAGCAAAATTTCACTATTTAGTTTTTTCTTCATGGGTTTATATAGTAGTAGTTCAATAATTATATATGTTATATTTTATTCCTGTATGTATAACGTTTTTTGAGATTGTATTTGTACTTTGATAATAGTAAAAATATTTTTACATTAAAAATAGTTTTAGGTTTTTGCAATTTTACTCCCTCATGATATGTGTTCATTTTATAATAGACTCTTGTTTGCAAGATATTCACATTGTCTAGCTTACTGTTTAATTAGTGCTTCGAATCAAAAAGTGGTCGTTTTATTAGGTTTGCTTTATATAATGATAATAATTATTAATGTAATTTACTTTCTCAAATTCTTTGTCTAAATGATCATAAGTTTTTTTTATTGAGTGGTTAACCATCGTTTTGATTGCGACCTTGCCAACGCTTTTAGTTTATGTGTTCCTAAATATTGTCTGAGACAGACTTGACGGGCATGTGAATTTTGAAACGTTATCTTCTCGTTTTATTACTTTGGATTTACGGCGAATAAAAACATATATCCTAACAATCTGACATCAAAATGAATTCTTTATTTGTGAAAACATAGAATTTCCTGCAAAATATTTCCATTAAATTTTGAATTAAATGTTGCATTAGAAATGTTGCAAATAGAAACATGTTCTGAACTATTTAAAATCAAGTTTCTGTGACTACTGGTTACAAAAAATCGAGCCCTATATTGTTTACCCCTAATTATATTTTATTCTTTTTATTAAAAAAATAGTTTTCCCAATAAAACGGACCTAAAATATATAGACAAAAAGACCATAGGACGAGTGGGCAATGGCAAAGATGCATTAAGCTTAGGCTAGATGGCCTATATTCACAACGTACAACACAACTTTCCGGGAGGATGGCCTACTAGGCCTCTATAGTCCTATACTAGTAATAGTGGACAGAGGCCTGGTAGGCCTACTTTAAAGTTTTTACTTACATAATACAGTACGGTACCATTTTAAAAAATGTTCTACAGTACTCTAGGCCTAAATCGGTGTAGCTTAGAGGTGAGTAGGGTTATCTGTAGTTACTACTACGGTTATCAGTCCATTACGTTGTTCAGCAGACCTAGAATTAATTTACTAACTAACAAGGCAGCTACCTAGCTTCGCCATCGAGACACCGCACATGTTCAATTTGAAACAAATGTTTAAACAATATAATTAAAGCTACTGTAATTAACATTATGCATGTTAATGATTAGATCAGTAATATAAAATAAACCAAGGATTTTAGAATGATTAGAAACTAATTGAAAATAAAAATTTTCAGTAATTATTAAAATCATCATTGAAAAAAATAATGAAAGTTGAAAATTTAAATAACAGACTTATAAACTAGAAAAAAAAAGTTTCATTTCAAAGGCGAAAGAGGGAGAAATTGTAGTATCTTAATGCAGCAATTGAGCTGACCTTTCGACCCGTTATTGAAATATTGCACACGATTAAACGTATCTTACACGGCACTTGTTTATCTGTGGATCATTGTAGTCTTTTCCCTGATCTGGAGACCCCGCCATCGCATGTGCAGATACATCAATTTATGTTACTGTACGTTAATTAATTATTCCGGGTTTTGTTTGGTTTTTTTTATTTACAGTATCAATCAACCGAATGTATTTCATATCATGATGTGACGTGAATGACAAAAAAATATCGTATCGTATCGGATATTATCATTGTAATAGGCCAATCTAATACCTGTCTCTTATACACATCTAGATGTGTATAAGAGACAGGGTCCTGTCAGTACTTCACATACACCACGTAGATATATCCAAATAATAATACACTATACCGCCTTTGTTTTTTGTGGATCACTATGGCCTTTCCCCTGTTTTCGAGACCACACCCATGAAATGGACATATAATCTGGCATTTAAAGTTAACAAAGTGCAAAAAATAAAACAACATCTGTAAAACCTCAAATAAACAAGCCTTTCTAGCTTTTTAAGGCTAGCATAGAGGCTATAATATTATAGCCTCCTGGTAATAGATGTCGGCCAATATAAACTGTTTGGCAATAGAAAGTTAATTGTAGTAAATTTTTATTTTATTTTATCTGAACATTGCTCAATAGTCGATACCCGAAAACATTATAGATAGCCACATAGTCGTCATGACAGTATAGTGGCTAATGAGAGGTTTAACTTTTAATAAGAACATAGTTTTCGATTCTACCACTGATTACGGTAGTCTATTCCAGAGTCAAATAATAGAGGGATAATTAAAGTACTGAGTTTGTCCAAAAGGAACAACAACAACGGAATCTGGGCTTAACTAAGATATCGGAAGGAATATAATGAATAAAACTAACGAAACAAAAAAAAAAGTTAACAATTTTAAGAAATCTAGTAATAGTGCAGTTATTACTAGAATTACACTATTACTATAATTTTAGTAAGTGCAATTATTTCCTTAGTTTCCTTAATATTTTGTGGTAATAAATATTTGAGAAAAACGTGTCCCCATCTTGTGTAATAATTGTATTACGCAATATTTTTAAAAAGTGTCCTAAGGAAATGGAAAATCCAAGGTTGTACATCACTTGTCCTTTCAGTTGGTAGAGTATCCGAATATTAATCATAAGGTCTTGGGTTAGAATGCCGATGGAAATGTTCTCAAATATTTATTATCATCTTTAATTATCACCAGTTGTACCTCCATACCAAAGTTATTATCGTCTAAATTATTTGATAATAGCTCAGTCGGTCACCGGATGGAAAAGCAAAGTAGTTGTTTAAGCGTTATCAAAGCAAATTGTATTTGGTAACACTGAAGAAGAAATTCAGTCGTTAATCACTTCCTAACTTAAGGAAGAATGGATTGGTTTCGGTGATATTTATCAGACATGGTTCATTCTGATTATCCATTCTAGGATATAACTTACCATCCTATCAAAACATTGCACTCATGACTATCGGAAAATAAACAGAAATTTTGTTTTAGAACGCATTAATCTTCTAGAGCTTATTTGTACATGTCTGGAAGGGGCCTCTAGGTACACGCCGAGAGTTATGTTTTGTCGTCTGGCTACCCTATGTCTTATATGTTATAAGGGCAGCAACGGTGTAATAAAGGCGTTGCTCGTCTAATATCGTTTAATCTCTCTTTGATGTAGCATTTGTTATGCGGAAGCTGACGAGCCTTGTTTTGGTACATTACGTCGATTTGTTTACTTAAAAAAGCGACAACAGTCGTTCTAGCTGTGATAGCACTACTGACCTTACATCTCACTGGACTTTACTTTATTACAGTAGTATTATCACCAACATCATCATCATCATCATCATCATCATTATCATCAAAATTATCACTATCATTACAAATATCATTATCATAAATACTTTTTATCATTTACGATAGGTTTGACACCTATCATGTTATTATCATTATTATTATTATCATTATTATTATCATTATTATTATTATTATTATTATTATTATTATTATTATTATCATCATCATCATCATTGTAAAAGTATAATGCAGTATTGTTTTACCTTGTTTTGACCAAGTAAAGTCCGTTACGTCATATTTTGTAATAATTGTCGTATTGTCATATTTTAAAATACCGGTCATATTTTGCAACAAACTTTGTCGTATGTTGTAATAAGCTGAGGTGTCGTATTTTGGAATAAAGTATGTTGTATCTTGTAACAACAATTCAAATGCCTGTTTTCTTCTATCCTTTTTGAATATATGCAGATAATACAAAATACGAGGTATTAGAAAATACGACAGTTACGACAGTACTTGTATTTAACCCGACAACTGAAAAGCAAGGAACGAAGCTAAATAAATGAAAAGAGAATCAAAAGGTCTCCATTAGCGCACCCACAGGACCAAAAACACTTTTTGAATACTGAGCTATACTGCTTTCATGGGCGGATTTCCCGTACGATTAAAAATCGTAACGGTACTGAGTTTGGAGTTGTGCTTCGAACAGGTTCCATTCATAAAAGAAGCCTTTTGATGAAGAAAGTGTACCTTTTTAGCAAAGGCTATATACAAATTGATAAGAAGATTGAAAATGTTATTCGTGTTAATGAATAGATAAAGATTAATACTATGTCTATTTTTATTGGTCTAATCTACGTGTATTTACTTTCATAGTTTATATTTAAATATTTAAAATAGTTTATAAATATATTTAAAATACTATGTGAAATAATGTAATCATTAAAGTGTGATAATAATTTATATTTAAATAAAGCAAAAGATTGAAACATGTTAAATACAGACACAAAGTATACATAGACATATTTCTAGATTACAGTTACAATATGTAAATCTGTATTAAAATCATATAAATATATATATATATGCATAAAAATATTATGTGTAAATATGTATTTAGTATAACAAATTAAATTTAATCGAAAATATGGAAGAAGCATAGGAAGAAAGAAGAATAGGAAAGAAATTTCGAGCGGCTGAAATATTAACCGAAAATGAACAATAATAAACATTTTGTCATTATTGCATCACGTTTTTGTGAACATTTGTTTAGGCACTAATCGTCAGAGGTCATGTGCCGGCAGCCTACACGTTTCATAATTAGATTTCGATTTATGAAAAGTGTAGGCTGTGGCACCGAGACCTCTGACGATTAGTGCCCAAAATTGTTTACAAAAACCTAATACAATAATAGCATTTGACTACTATTGTATATCTTAGGAAAATATTTCAGCCGCTCCAAATCTTTCCTATTAATCCTTCTTCCATAATTCCACAATGTTGCGTTTTATTCATATTTTTCATAATTTTATACACTCACATATATAGTCACTTGTTTAGGCCTAGCCTAGGCTAGACCTCGGCTATGCCTGTTACTATATTATTTAAATATACAATTTTAATAGATAAGATTAATTTTAAATGGACATAGTAATTCATACTTAAACAATACATTAAATTTAAATGTAAATATAATAACGTTAACGAATAAATATCAATAATTAAAACGTGTACATAGTATCACTACTACAATAATAAGATTAATATTTTTCAATCTTATAATTAATTTTATATAGCCGGAGTTAGTTTCGACCTAGGCAAACCTTTACAAAAAAAGGTACACTTTCTCCATCAAAGGCTTCTTCTATGAATGGAATGACCTGTTTGAAGCACGAACTCCTGTAGACCAAACCCCATACTCCAGATTTTAATTCAATTTTTTTACAAAATTAAATTTAATTTAGGTATTGAAAACATAATGCTCTAAAGAAGAATGCTTCATAAGCTATAAACCAGAACCCTGCGGGTGTGTACGTTCCTTTGCAAGGGCTGGTCCGGTTTTGGCCGGACCAATAATTTACAACTCAATATCGTTTGTAAGCCAAATAATTGTGTTTTCTCTGATGCAACCTCTTCTTTTTTCACAAAATTGAATGACCAGACTTCCAGCAACAAATATTTAAACCAGTCAACCTCGTCTACATGTAGTAGTACCCACCCTAAGCTCTCCAGAGGTGCCACCATGATTTTCCCTACGGGGGAAGAGGTTCCTGTCGGGGGGGGGGGCGATTACCTTAATGAGGGGTCAGATTTCCATCACGATAGCAAAGTGGTCGAGCGTCGCTTAAAAGGTATCAAAAGCGGTCCAGGGTGCGAAGCCCCGAAAATTTTGACAATTTAGGAATTTCAAAGGCTTATTCAATCGATTTTAGAGCCTATTCATATGTAGAAAATACATATTATTGTTTTTTCTTCCTTTCGAATTGTGGTTTTTCTCCCCGACGGGGGCGGGGAGTGGCCCCGGTACCCCGCTGGCGCCACCCCTGAAGCTGCCTCAATTATAGGGGTTTTTTTTACCTGAATGGATGTGATAATTAATGAAGTACTGGTACTGGGTATTTATACTGCTCCTTTCCCTTGTGGTTATGAAGCGCAAGCTAATTCTCAATAATTTAGAAAAACAATGGTCGACATAAAATTGGTCATTATTCAGGAACTCCATGCATCACAGTAGTAGCCTCACAACAAAAACAACCCAAATAATACAGATTACAACTTTGAACAAGTATAATGGTGTGTTATGCTTATTAGTAAAAGATCTATAAAAATGTTCCATATGTCATTTATACGGATCAAATAATTTATCAACTACAACGTAAAAAAAATTAAAAAATTAAAAATAAAAAAAAAATAAAACTTCAAACATAATTTTCACATTCAGCCTATTGAAAATATGGAACAAATTTGAAATTATTTAATTTTTACTGTAGTTTAGTATCAATAACTTTGGCTTATTTATCAAGATTTGATTCACTACGTAAATAATAATCTTCCGGCCCCAAAACCTAGACTCAGAAATACCGGGATGATGTCCGGTGGGGGATAATTTTACCTTTAGGTGACTAGAAGATTAGATTAATTCTAGTAAAACATTTTACTTGCTAGCAATCTTTTGTTAAGGCCAAAACCCCGATTTAGAAATATCGGAATGGTGCCCGGTGGGTTTATTTTTACCTTTAGATGACTAGAAGATTAGATTATTCCTAGTAAATCATTTCACTTGTACACTACTAGAGCAATCTTTATTAAGACCCAAAAACCTCGACTCAAAAATACCAGGATGGATATTTACGTCTAAACTATTCTTATAATTATAATTAATAATAATTATTAATTGTAACTATATTATTAAATAAGAACAGGCAAGAGTGAAATTACAATTGTAATTTCACTGTTCCCTGTTTAAGAGAGTTATATGGTAAAGGCTTTGCTTCCAGTGTAATTCCTACATCTCATTTTCATATTTTCATTAATTTTTTTAGACATACACTGTTCCATGTTAAATATCGAAACTAAACAATTAAACATTAATGTATGTTAAAACGGCTGTTTTAATACACATTCATCATCTGGTACGTTATTTGACTGCATTTTTAATAAAGCAAGAATTAACAACTGAATATTTAAAACTGCTAAGAAATAATTCAGTAAAGACCTACCACAAACATAGAGTGGTGGATCTAGGGGGTGGGGGTGAATAAGGTGGCTAGCTATCCCCTTCGATGACCGTGAAAAACAAATGGTCACATGTCTTGTGTGTATGTGCGTGTGTGTGTGTGTGTGTGGGTGTGTGTGTGTGTGTGTGTGCTTCTCATGTATACCTGTTACGTGTAGGAGGCTACTCTCGTAAAGGATACACTTTCTATTTTAAGCTTAACTTCTTTTGAGATGTCATCCAAGAGCGTCTAGCCGTCTAATAATTCCAAACAAATCTCAATTGCAAGGGGCGACCCTCCCAAAACTCATGATCAATGGGAGCCAGTGGAACACGTCCCCAAATATTTTAAGGGGGTGGGAGGTTGGTCTCCTCACTTTTCGTCCGCAACGTAATAACTTTGTAAGTCAAGAAGATGCCTGAAATTGTTGAAATGAACTGCATAAATGACCCAGGTTTTAACTTAAGGGTGCTGTACAACATGGAGGGTGTGGACTCACGAAATATCCCCTCACCTTTCGAAACAGATCTATGCCCTTGCCAAAGGGACCTGTGCCCTGTGCCCTTTGTTCTCCCCCACCCCATGCTTGGTGCTTCGCAAATAGCATTATTTACCCCCTCCCCACCCATTGCTAAATCCTAGATCCGCCACTGAACTTAATAAAATTCTTAATGATACTGTACATCACATCCAGAGCATGAAACAATATTCAGTTTATAATGATTGTAAAAGATAATATAATATACCGTACCTTGTGCAATTCGAAAATATATCTAGTTTATTTCATTGCATACAATATATTATATCCGGCAACTCGTGTATATAAACAGACATTGTTTTAATATTGTATTGCATAAATCGTGTAGGTCTAATTACAGGTCATAATATAACCTGTCACACTAACAATGATCCGTTTAAATTCCATTTGTCAGTGATATGAAAGTCTCCGGAGATACTGCAAAACTTAAACTTTGAAATAATCTATTTTTCTGCGTGATTTGTTAAAACTAAGAGTTTGTCTGGGTCCCTTCCTATAGGTCGGTAGAAATCTCTGTAAATGTAAAGCTTTCTTGCGTAATACCGGCAAGAATAAGATGCCCTGTAAGGACATAGTTTATTCAAAAAGGGTTTTCCATCGGGACCCCCAACCCCACCCCCTCCGCATTGGGCAAGAATAATATGAGGGGTGGGGATCGTCGTATCTGGCCGGACCAATAAAAATTGCTTCCGACGCGCCTGCTTTGTACGCAAAAACTAAACACAAGATTGGCAATTGTGATAATTAATAGTCACCAAATTTATTCATTGCATTTTGCCAAATTTGAAACTAATTGAACTTACCAATTTTTAGTTATCGTGGTATGGTAACAAGCAGCGACTTTTTTCCCTTTTGAAATAGAGTAAAGCAACACCTAATGAACAAGTATACAAGAAACTAGATCTCGAAATGATGCATTGCATTGTTTAGCGTCACATCTCCAAAAAAAAAAATAAATAAATCAGGGGGTAGGGGTGTAGAGCCCACAAATGTAAAAATCTACCACAAATGTAAAAATAACCACAAATTTCAAAACATTCTACCCGCAAATGTCAAAATAACCGCAAATGTCATAACATGTCAACCACAAATGTAAAAATAACCACAAATGTAAAAAAAAAAATCTCCCACAAATGTAAAAATCTGTTTAACCACAAATGTAGTAACATTTCACCTACAAATGTAAAAATTTCCATTTTTACTTCAAATGTCATAACATGTCAACCGCAAGTGTAAAATTTTCCTTAGAATATTGAAAGACCCTAATTTACTGCTATAGTAGAGCAGCTAAAGCACCAAGTTGCGCATTCAGACAGGGCCCATCCTAGGATAAACTGACATTTTTTCCGGTCAAGGTTTTCTCCGCGGTTTTATCATCCTGACCTTATACTATTTGAAATAAACTTGGGGCCACCCAGATTTTTACCTCAAATCCATGATGGCCGCCAAAATCCAAAATGGCCGCCAAAATCCAAAATGGCCGCCAAAATTCAAAATGGCCGCCAAAATCCATAATGGCCGCCAAAATCCAAAATGGCCGCCAAAATATAGGCCTATATATACATTTTACTTTATTATTGACAAATTAACCATAATAAAGTCAGTCTAACTAGGAAAATCCCAGTGAGTTCTCTGTGATGATAGGACCTCGCAGCCTGCCTAGGCATAACTATAAGAAGTTGGCTAGCGTCGCGAAAAAAAGAACTGCCGACGACTTGTATGGGTTTTTGTCCTAATTTCGTAGGCTATTACATTTAATTCATACTCTATTTGAAAGCACATACGATTGAGAAAACATAGTGATATGAAAAACTTGTAATTAGTTTGAACATAGAAGTATAGGCCTATGATCTATGTAATGCCTACTACTGACGTTATCGCGATGAAACAAAAATTAATGTCGACAAACTTTTTCCCGACGCATGCGCAAATCAATATTTGGACTAAAAAACGACTCAAAACTGGTGGTAGGGGGTATATGTTTTATCGCGTACAGCTTACATTTTTTATCTAACCGAAAAAACAAACATTTCTCACACAATTACATGTCCACCAGTACCTCTTGGGCTCAATGTATACCCGCCGCAATGCATCGTTCAGGAGCCTATTTGTTTAAAGTCATACTGACAGGTTGTTGCCATACATCTCACACACATTTCACATCTGTATCATCCCAATAGTTCCTCTGTGACCTAAGGTCACAAAGGAACTAA
>NW_022757652.1:143879-148605 GCF_011630105.1 Anneissia japonica
TATCGTACTTAACTATAACGAAGTAAAATTTAAAATAGTAATAATATAAATATACAATTCATATTTTACCTTTAATATATGAAATATATATACTTGTAGACGGTACTATTTAAGCAGGCAAATTTGAGTTATCGTATATCATCCATTTTCACACGTTCATTTATATTATCATTTTAATAACAATTATTTCTTTTACCTTAATTTTATTGATGTTTTTTCTTCTTTTGTGAAATAGGCTTCTCATTACATACCTTCAAAATAGTGCGTTAGTACCATAAATATAATATTGAGAATAAAGACCGGGTAACGATATGCAATCCAAGTGTTAATAGAACTGGATAAATTTGCCTTGGAGGCTTGGACGGGTATTCGAAAGGAAATTCAAGAGGGCTGGAAATATGAAGACCTGCGTCTAGACATACGTCACATAATTACTTGCATATATTAACCCACTGGTTTCTGTCAATTTAGTATAGCTTCAGTTTGAACGGATTTCCGTGATTCGACCCTAATGTAAAGGTTTCAACTGTTTTGCTTTATAAAAATGGCAAGGGAAATTTATTATAAATTGGTATTGAGTTTACTGGACTAATTTTAATGGCGATTTTAGTAAATTGTTACAAGTAATTTGGTTTAATCTTCACCAAATTGTAAGAAGTCTGTCTAAATTATAGTTTCACTTAAAATATAGGAAATTATAATAGATTGTAAAAGCTCTTGTGTTGATATATATTGATTAGCTGGACCGGTAACTTCCGTTTTACTGTCTTCAAGATTGTTGTCCATGTCAGTAAAGAGAACTTATCAGCGTAATTACATCATCAGTCTGGGTACTTTCGTTACGGAATCCATGATCACGTGTTCACTACGTTGATCTAAATTAGACCTATTTTTAGTAAAATTCATTTTTATTTCTAATTAGTTTGCATTAGGTTTCAAAATCTTTTACACATTTTTTTATATTGCATCTTCACCGTCTTGTTGATTTCGTTTGTCTTTCCGCCTTCCATAATAATTACTAACACAAGTTTTATAGGGGAAGCTACATCAATATTCGTGTCAAAAAAGGAAGATTAATTTCCGATATCTTACTTTTAAAAAATCATTAAAACTTCTGTCAAGAATTGCATGTGACAGAGGAAGTGTAATTAAGCATATACATATACTAACGTAAGTTTATTTAGGCATGGTATTTGGATATAGCTTACGTGGATTTGCGTTTTGGGAAAGGGGATCACAAAGTTAATTGGAGGTCTGTGAAAGATAAATTATTGGATTATAATTGTTGGATTATATATATATATATACTGTCTCTATATATATATATATATATATATATATATATATATATATAAATATAAAAATTTACCATTTACATGCCACTTCTGAGGCCTTTCCCTTCCTCTACCCATCTAATCCTTTCCCCTGAACCTCACCATTATGTTCCTCCTGGCACTCTTGGATACCTCACATGTAGATTCCTGGGTACGGGCCTTCAACCCCTTTTTTCTCAAAGACTTCAAATTTACGTTGGTCAATGCTTAATCAACTGATACCGTACCAAACAAGGAATAATTAACAATTGTTTCCCGGTACATCAGTAAAACGACGATAGATATCTTACTTTTAAAAAAAATCATTAAAACTTTCAAGAATTACATCAGAGGAAGTGAAATTAAGCGTATGCACATACTAACGTAAGTGTATGTGGGCATGGCATTCGATATATTGTACGTGGATTCACGTTTTAAGAAAAGGGATCATAAATTTAATTGGATGTCTGTGAAAGATAAATTATTGGATTATATAACAAAAATGTGAAGTCGGTGATACATACACTATAAAGGTAAACAATGTGTAAAGTGAAATGAAGTTTAGCACCTGCAGTGGTCCGATAATTATGCTTATAGTTTTGCGAAAAAAAAAGTTAAAACAAACGGAATAAAAAGTTGACTTATATAGCAGGCTACCTCCTGGTATTATCTTTAACAGCTGAAAAAAAATCTAGGCTGCAATATAGGCATAGTAGGAGTAAAAAATGTTAGTGATGACAGTTGGAGATTTTGAAGATAATTACTTTGTACTTATTATAAAGTGGGATAATATTCTAATTGATTGAAATTGAATAATTTTTCGAATCACTAGTGGGTTTAAAGATGATGGAATAATTGCAATTATATGTAAATTGTGACGTCGTCACTAACTCTCAATGTTATGTTCCTATCCCAAACCTTGCTCTAATTTTTCATTAGTACACGGTTTGCTTGACCTTTTTCCGGTTCGTGCGCAAAATGTAAAATCAATGTGTACAGTGAGCGCACCGCGAGGAATTCTAGGCTAGTGCTTTTTTTTTTTAACCTAGCACTACAAGAACGCCTGCAGAAAGAGAGTGCAGGCATTCGTCCAATCGTCGTTTGTTGACAAGTGGTAATTGGGAAAAAAATGACATTTGTATATTAAAACCTGAAGAAAGTTACCTAAAGTTCAATATTAGGCCTATGAATGGAAAAATAAGGAATTCTTTCAAAATCTAAATAAACTAAAGATTACTTGAGACCTGTCTAAATCTATTTTAAAGACTCAAGGAACGAACTTAGATATAGGCAGGATGCCGAGTCCTAGATGATAGATCGATTCGTAGCTTGGCCAAGACCTAGATGAAATCATTGCACGATTTTACCTGTCTGAACTGAACAAAAAAGGTGATTACTGTACTCTCTCAAACACAAATTTTTACCCAGTCAGCCGCAGGCAGACTTGGTTATGTTTCCTTGGCTTCCTTCTTCCGACTCTTTTTCTTCTTACCCAGTTAGACACAGGCAGACTGGGTTCAATTTTTTTTTTTAGCATTCTTCTAATTCTTCTTCTGGCAACATTTCAAAACACCACTAGTGTCAAACGGTTGGGCCAATTTTAACCAAACTTGGCCTAACCGGTGACACCTCCCATACATGGGGTGTTCTTAGCTTGGGGTCAAAAGTTACACAGGGGTCATTATAATACAGTCTTATCCTTTGCACAAATACACTGGCATCAGGTAGTGTCTATATGGTGTTCAGAAATTTGGGGTCAAAGGTTATTAAGGGTTCATTCTTATCTTTTCATGGCAACATTTCAAAACGCTACTAGTGGCAAAAGGTTGTGCCAATTTCAATATAACTTTTTCATTGTAACAGAAACTGGGCGAGGGTTTGTAATCCCAGATTATCTTCCTCTTGTTTGCTTTAATTCGCGAGATAGTAAGAGCCAGGCCCTTTCGACCGTAGTATTTGGGTGCCCGGCGACAAGCGTAGATTTGTAAAAAGTTGGGGTGATACAGTGGATGGTGATATGTTTATTTAAATTACACCACAGATCATATATTACAGTATGGATATACAACAAGAGACACACGATAGAAAAAAAAACCCTTCATCGTAGGTTCAGTCTGTATTAGACCCTTTTGTTTACTTTGGCTTGGCTGAAACGCTGGCGGCGCACTACCCTAGTAGGAAAAAAATCTTTGAGTAGATCTAAATGCACTGGAAATATCGGTACCGTATACTGATTATAGTATCTTAACAGAATTCCCACCCATTAAACGCATATTTTACTTGGCTACCCTCGGGTAAAAGTTTAACATCATAGACCTGTAGAACAAATAGACATTTTTTTTGTATTAATCTTCCACTGCTTCGCGATGTGATGTACCAACTGATTTTTAAAGAGGACACAAAAGGATTATTGAATCTTGAATATGGCATAGTTGTATATATTAAGAATCGGACAAAAAAACCTAAGAAATTATATTTTTTTCTATTTTTATTTAATTTTTTAAGCCATTTTCGTCTTATCTCTGCTGATGTTACCAAGCGCAAGCGCGCTAGGCCAACAAAGTGAAAGCTTCATTACACGACGCTACCGCAGTTTGTCCGTTGGCCGATGGACGCTGGCAGCAACATAGTAGGCCTACCGCAACTCGGCCAATGAAAAAAAAACCCACATTTTTCATGATATATGCAAACCATTCGACTATCTTAATACTACGTTTAGGCAACTTTAATGTTTACCAAACGTTGTAGTAATGATTACTTGCCGAACAATTATTCCATCATTCAACTAAACAACGCAAAATTTGTCAACGTTAGCGTAGCGTCACCGAGTGGTAAACACAAAATTCTTAGTCATATTCGAGGCCATTCATACCGGCGGAGGCGATGTTGCCACACTCGTTAACTTTCTTGGCTTAGCGCGCTCGCACTTGGCAACTTTAAAAGAGATAAAACGAAATTGGCTATACAAATTTAAAAAAAAAAATTCAAAAAAAAATATAATCGTAGATTTTTTTTTTTGTCGATTTCTAATATATATATATATATCTGTCTCTTATACACATCTAGATGTGTATAAGAGACAGCTACATGTGATTATGCCTTCATACGCAATATTTCTCTATGAATACAGTATCTAACTATATATGCTATATATTATTTTTACTTATGTACATTTTTTTATATTCATTGATTTCTAAACTGTATTTTATTTGTCATCATGACATCATGCGTTACATTATTTAAACTCATACATATACCTTATATTTCTGCTATTTATTTTCTATTCCATAATTGTTTTAATTATATAGGACCTTATTAATCTTACTATGTTTTATTTCCTGTTATTGTTTACTGTAGTTAAATAAGTCTTAACATTAAGCTGGTTCAATGGCACCGCCAATAAACTATCGCTT
>NW_022757652.1:148614-165221 GCF_011630105.1 Anneissia japonica
CATTTTGCCGACATCTTATCATGGTTTAATTGTACAGTAATTAATTCGCCCATTAACTTGTCACTGAACTTATATTTTGTGGTCCAATCAACTAATTGTATTGATAACTTGATTCTGATTGGTTAATTATTCTTTATGTATATGTAAGATCTCCCAAGTTTTCTCACTTTAACGTTGATGAAGATAGCAGGGTTAAAATCCAATGGGTACAATATGTTTCTCTTAAACAATATTAGCTAATAATCATGTCCTAGGTTATTATGAAACGAATATAATATGATCGAACGATATGCATTATAAAAAAATAAAGGTGCTGCATAGGCAAAACATAATAAAAACATGAGGTAAGGCGAGGTTTTGCCTCAAAATTTATTTAGAAACAGCAGGAAACAAATCATCTATGAAAATGGAATTATGACTTTGTTGAATTTACATTTTAGGTCGAGGACGATGGTTATGGAAATTAAACAACATTATTAAAATTAACACAATTTCTATAATCAGGCTATACATGAGTGCAATATAAATCAAGGAATTAATTCGAACAGTCTAAAATAGGATAGGCATATGTTAAAATAAAACCTGAAGAAAACAATGAATATATCAACGAAATTGGAGCAAATAATAAAAGATAGCTATGATAAACAAGATGAGGTAAAAAAGTCATTGAAGAACGGGAAACATAAATATAAAAGGTGCTCAAAGTTGCTCTAGAAATAAATGGTTCGAGTAAGGACAACGTAACACACACATCCCTAATAGATGAGATGTTCAATGTATTCTTTAAAATTCAATACATGAAAACCTTTATAGTAATAACAAAACGCCCCTGAACAATTAACAAATTTACATCACACTTTCATATCTAATATTGAAATTCCTAATTTTTTTAGAATATGCTTTAAAAAAATGCGAAGGAAAGTTGACGAAGGAAGGATGTAAAAAGCTCTCACCAAATTGGCAAATGAAAAGAGTCCCAGTGTACCGTTGAATTTTCCAAAAAAACAAACAAACAAAACGAAAAACCAAAAAAATATTTACTAATATCTTTAGCCAGGATGACACAATCATTTTAAATAAATGTTTTTCATTGTGGTCCTGGGAAAAAAAAAAATAATAATAATAATAATATTATTAATAATGATAAAACAATCATAACAATAATAATAAAAATCAACAAAAAAATAATAATGATAAACAAAACACAAAGGAACACACCCAGAGTCAGGCATTAATAATCATAATCATCATTTCGAAACCCTTTTCCTCCCCAATTCCACTTTTTTTTTCTTTCCTTTTTCATTCTTTTTTCCTCCATTTCCTCTTCAGAAATCACGAAAATGGCATACGCGCGACCCCGCTTTTGAGATGTCACCGCCATCACTACCGTGTACACGCAGGTACCTCGGCGTCAGTTTGCTGGGCTCCGGTAGCTTCCACCGAGGATAAGCCTGCGGCTCCCCTACCGTGCACTGCTAAGTTGACGGCGCCACCTCAAATCAGGGGGTGCGGCTTTTCAAAAGCAGAAAAACCTAAATATCTGGAAACCAAAATCTAGAGATGGTGGTAATAGTCTAAATGTATCTCATGAATCCGAGAAATTCTTCTGTAACTCAGAAAAGAAGTGTGATCACTCGTATTTACAAAGAAAATGGTGGGCCTAATAAGAACAAATAAAGGAACTGGCCTCCCATTCCAATCAAATATTATTTCAAACACGCTGTCAAATAGGCTCCAAAAAAATGTCATAAAGGATATTATTAGCTGTTAAAAGACAGGTTTCATTCAAAGCCGATATATTGGACAAAATATTACACTAATTAAAGATATAATTAGATAATAATAATAATAATAATAATAATAATAATAATAATAATAATAATAATAATAATAATAATAATAATAATAATAATAATAACGGTGTACTTTTAAATAGCGCACATATTCATCTAATGTAAGATCCTCAGGGCGCTTGATATGTGGACTAGGAACTCGATCAATGACTTTTTTCGCCCCTAAGGGTCCCTTCGTGTATGTGCTACCCGGTACCAGCAACTCTCGTCGTCCACCACAGGGGCTGTATGTTCCAGTACACCGGGGTATCCCCCTACTCGTCTCGAAAGATATACTGGGTTCTTTATAGTGCACACGAGCCATTGTATACACTATAATAATAATAATAATAATAATAATAATAATAATAATAATAATAATAATAATAATTAATAATAATAATATTAATTATTATTATTATTAATTAGATACACTCAACACCAGTAATCGTCTTAGACAATCATAATGCCTTTGATTCGATTGACCACACTTTCATTGGTTTTTGCTATCAGCAGCACAGAAGAAAAAAAACATTGTTTTGTTATACAAGATAAATATACATTTTCCTCAGTTCCAATTTTGATATCCAAGTTTAATAACTAATACATTTTCCTAATAATAATTTTAATAATAATAATAATAATAATAATAATAATAATAATTATTATTATTATTATTATTATTATTATTATTATTATTATTATTATTATTATTATTATTATTATTATTATTATTATTATTATTATTATTATTATTATTATTATTATTATTATTATTATTATTCACTCCACATGGGGCAATTCAATAATAGGATCTGGATTACAAAACTTTAAAAAGGTTAAAAACATCGAACAGCATTAAGTCATAAAAAACAATTAAATCAGTCACAATTTTAATTGGTACAGACGAGTGGCCCCTGGCACGAACGAATTTCTCTTCCTGCTAGTTCTACATGCAGGGCATCGAAAACGGCGACCATGTGGCAAAAGCTCGAACTCACTGAACATAGCATGAGTTACACTTTGCAAAATTCTTTTACTTTTTTCTAAAGTTTGCTTGCCACAAAAACAAGATAAGCTACGTAATTGACCACCTACTACTTGGGACCTTAAGTTTACGATTTTTTTGTAATGAATTTCTTTAACTAAGATTATGAAACCAACAAATATTTTTTAGACAATTAATAATCCATAAAACAAAATCATTTTGAAAACCAACATTTAAAATCAATTTGTAATACCAATAATAATAATAATAATAATAATAATAATAATAATAATAATAATAATAATAATAATAATAATAATAATAATAATAATAATAATAATGTTTTTAAAGCAATTTTCGTTTTTATTTCCTCAGTTTAACTTACGTGTTTTTTGGGGTTTTTTTGGATTTTTTTTTTTTTGTAAATTATATATAGATTTTATAATATAATATATTAAAATAAAATAAATTAAATGTAAATTTATATTGTTGGTTTGTTGTTTGATACATCTGAATTTGTTTAATCCATTCGTCTTTTTGTTTTGGTGTACTTTTTTTTGTTAAATCCATTGTGAATGCTCTGAATTGCCTTTGTTCAATTTCAATTTGATTCCCTACTGTATTGTGTTTGATAAAAATGGCAATATTTTTCATTATATTTTCTTTATTTAACAATACATTGAATCTTGAGCGCAAAATAAATTGTGATATTGTAATTGGCTTGAAATATATTTTAGGATGGTCGTCTGAGTAAATATTATTTGGCTTCCAGTATTTTGTATAAAAAGTAAAGTACATTGATGAGAGATAAAAACTGTCATGTCTCAATTTAAGTGTATTGACTTGAAATAGCGATTTTGAGTTCTCATGTCAGCACAGTTGACGTAAACATTATACGTTCCCCATTTTATTTATCATGATTTTTTAAATTATTATTTTCATGAATATTTTATAATCATTTTTATTTAATTGCGTAAACATAAAAATAACCTTTAAAAATGACTTCATCTGTTGCAGGTTTTTACTATTGAAAAAAGGAGGGGAAAAAAGAAAGTTATAACAAAATTGGTAATAAATTTATAAATTTTAAATTACATTTATCAATTATTATCGATAAAAATACCTAAATTAAATAGTATATAACATTACTTGATTCCTTTATAATAGCCACATTTGAAATATATTTCTTTAGTTCAGTTTTAAAATTAGGCCTATTTGTGTTTGAGATCGCCTTTAAATATTCCGGGAGAGCATTCCACTCTTTAATTGCAGTGGCTTTATGGTCAATTTGTTATAGACAGGCTGCTCTAAGTTTTCAGAGACAACGTTTAGGTAATATAATGATAAATATATTAAACTGATGTGTATATTTAGAAAAATAGGCGATAAAAGTCAATACTACATATACAGGCTTAGGCTACTACTATCTAGGCCGCCTAGACCTACTTTAATAGCTAGGCCTAATTAAAAGAAGAGTGGGCTAACACCGCACCGCCGACCCGAACGGGGATGCTTACTGAAATACAGGCCTCTACTAGCGGGGCCTAGGCCTCTCTAGACTTTGGCTGAAGTAGAGTTACGAATGGCGTGGTATTTACCATTTATGTAGACTTGAGAGTTACTTAATTACATAATAACTAACTTAAAAGTAATATTACTCGTTGATATCGTCTCGTACATTTCTTCTACAAACAAGTGATATAAGCGACGTACGTGTCGGAGGTGTACCGACGCGTAGGCCTACGCTCCGGAAGATATTACAATGCTAATTTTTGTAGCTTATGATTCAAAAATAAAGATGCACTTACGATATATGGTAAATAGATTATTTAGTATTAGTGCCTTTCCAAAATGAAACTGAATTATACAATATAAGTTACGGAAATAGCGATATTAAAAGGTAATGTACTACAAAACTCAGTGCACTAGGAAACAACAAATGACCGATCAAGGTTTGTTGACTTTGGCCCAGCGAAACCGGTAACCAGGAAACGTGAAGTCACCTCCCTTGCTTTGACACAAAATAGGTCACAGCTCGCTGGCGACCCACTTGCAAGCGGCTGTTCACATGGATCGAGAGCCAGTTGCGTCAAGGGCCGCTCGACAGCGGCTTGTCGTAGGTCACCCACGACAAAAACCGCTCTTGAGCGGTTGTTCACATGAAGACCCGGCTCGCGAACCGATCGTTCGCTTGCGAGCGACCAAGACATGTGAACGCGGTAAAAACGTTGTCAACGAGATACTTTTCTGTCTTATACACTGATTGCCTTTTCCAAAATCTTAGAGATTGATTTTAGGATGCTGATGCCGATCGTTACCAGCTGTGTTCTATTACCTTTCTTATATACGGGCTTCACCTTAGCAATTTTGATTAAATCGGGGACTGTTTTTGTGCTGAATGATAAATTAACTAATTGCGCAATATGTGTTTTTACGAGCAACAACTCTGAACAGTGGTGGCGCCAGGATTTTTCCGACGGGGTCCGAGGTCCCCGACGAAAAAAAATGGGCGTGGTCGGGCGTTGCTCAAAATCTCTCGAAAGTGTTCCAGGGGGCCCCAAAATATAATTTGACAATTTAGGGGTTCAAAGGCTTATTTAATCGATTTTGGAGTCTACTAATATGTAGAAAATAGCCTACATAGGCCCACACATATTTTTCTCCCCCCACGATTTGTGCAGTTTTCCGGCCCCCGCTGGCGCCACCCTGCCTTTGAATCTCTGAGAAAGCTCAGGGGATCTCGTCAGTACGTATTTAGTCTGAAAGAGTTTCAAAAAATATTTCTATAGAAATGTTTTAATGAAAGCACGATTAGATATTTTTAGGCCTTGGGAGATTTACAACAAGCTTAGTAGCGACAGTTAGTAAAATAATTGTGAGTGAGAGGCAACCATGTAAGACTTAAAGAATTTAGTTCCATCTAGCATTTCAATAACGGTTTTACAATTTATCTCTTATTTCAATTTCATGAATTATTTTGGTAGTTAACCATTAGTTCAGTGCTTTTTTGATCGATTTTCTTATGTTTTTAAAGGGGCCAATGAGTCAGTAACAGCAGTGAGCAGATTATTGAATTTCGGCAATGCTTCGTTAATATTTGTATTACCGGTAACCAAGGTCTAATCAACCTCTTTTAATTTACTCAAAAAAAAAATCGTCCGTTGTACAGATTTTAAGTGATCTATTACGGACATTATTATGGACGTTAACATTTTGCTTGGTAACTTTACCTGTGCAATACGTGAGTCACTTGAACCAGTTGTAATTATACAAGATTGACAAATTTTGGCGTTGTTGTTACACAAAGGACGTGGTCAAACATGAAGATACCAGATCAGTAATTCTAGTAGGTTCTGTGATCAATGTTCAGTACTGAAAAGTTTCAGAACTTGATCGTAGATTTTGAATAGACCTGGTGTCATTTTAGGGTCTATGCCCGTTGCCACCCGGCCTATTGCCACCCGGCCATTTGCCACTCGGCCATTTGCCACTCTATGCCCGTTGCAACCCGGCCTGTTGCCACCCAGCTTTTTGCCACCCGGCCCGATGCCACCCTAGGCCCGTTGTCACCCGGCCTGTTGCCACCCTAGGCCCATTGCCACCTGGCCTTTTGCCACCCGGCCCATTTCCACTTACCATGGTACAGTATAGCATTTTATTCTCAGAAATTTCACTCTCGGCATTTTTGCCACAAGACGTGCACGGAAGGATGAATGGATTGGTTGATTTGATAAGTTAAATTTATAATATAAAAATAGACAATTCGTTGCTGTAAAATATGCGTGAAGGAGTCCTTATTAGCGTATGATGTCTTTAATAGATGTATGGTATGCATAATATGTAAGAATGTATGTATGTGTGTATATGTATTTATTTTGTCTGCGAGTAAGCCCAGCCCTATATTTAGTTAGGTGTGTGATTATAAACCATATAATTTATTATTATATCTTTGGTTTGTTCATTTTCTGATATAGTATTTTTCTTTTACAATTTTTATTCAATTAAAATAGGCCTACATGAAGTGTTATTAGGCCCTAGGTGAACGATGCTCCATCATTGACGGATAACTATGACTCTGTATAATGTATTCTATCTGTTAGTATGTTTCTTTTTTGGTCAACAACAAAATAACAGCATTCGGTGGTATAATAACCAATAGGAAAACATGGGTGGGGAAATGTCCAACTGTTTCCCTAAATGAAGCTACGCAATGTAATTAGGCGTGAATACTAAATACTGAATGGTTGGAAAATCTACAGGCTACATGTTAATACCAACATCATGCAAATCTATCCAATAAATCATGAGTTATGAACCTAAATGTTAACTTCTACCCCAAACATCGCCATTGATTACACAAGTAGTCAACAATGGCAGTAATACATTTAATTAATTTATACATTTTTCTTGTTAATATCATTTTTCATATTCCATATGCTTATTAATAATAGAAAATACTAATTGGTATCAAATCTACTCACAACTGTAGATTTGTAAACGTTTGTGAGTAAATTGGGAATAAATATACAACTTTTCTGTGTAGGTCAATGACCTTTTGACCTCTAGTTGCGTCAATTTCTGCCTGTTTCAAAACTTTTTAAATTTGAATGACTGACCAATCTATAGACTAAATGTTGATACCAACATCATACAAATCCATTGAGTAAATCAAGAGTTATGAGCATAAATGTTAACCCCAATCCCAAAAAATATTGTTGATTACAAATGTCTAGGATTATAACACAATGACAGTAGTACATTCAATCAGTTTATACATTTTTCTTCTTTAATATCATTTTTTTTTATATTCCATATGCTTATTTATAATAGAAAATACTAATTGGTATCAAATCTTCTCACAACTGTAGATTTGTAAACGTTTGTGAGTGAATTGGGATTACAAATTTTCTGTGGAGGTCAATGACCTTTTGACCTCTACCTACGTCAATTTCTGCCTGTTTTAAATTTTTTTGTCAATTTGAATGACTGACTGACCAATCTATAGGCTAAATGTTGATACCAACATCATACAAATCCATTGACTAAATCAAGAGTTATGGGCATAAATGTTACCCCCTACCCCAAAAACTGTTGTTGATTACAAATTTCTCGGATCATAAACATTGACAATAGTAGGCCTACATAATGCATTTTAATTTTTTTCTTGTTAACCTCAATTTTTGTATTCCATATGTCAATAACTACAAGAAAAACACAATTTGTATGAAATACATCCAAAATTAGACATATGACACTGAAGTTTATTGATATTTTATGAAACAATTTGCATTTTAAAAAAAGATGGATGACCTTTTGACCTCTAGTGACGTTAATAATTGTCGGATTCATTTTATTTAAATTGCATATGATTAAGAAACATATATGCTACACATTGCTACCAAAATAACATTGATGGGATTTTTAATTCGCAGGTTATGGCTATAAATGCCCCCCCCCCCCAAACAAAAAAGGATTGACCATAAAACACTAACGACCATTACAAATGACGCGAGTACATACAATGCATCCCTATATTTTTCTGGTTAACATCAATTTGTTTTGCCCGTAGGAACAAAATGATACCAAGGAAGTTTAACTGTGGGGTGGGGTGGGGGGAGGGGTGGTGCACGGTGACCCCCCCCCCTCCAGCCCATGGCCTGTAATCAAATTGTAAACCGTCGCTAGCAATCAAATTATATTTTTGTGAGGACATGAATCCATCAGTGCATTATTTTGATGGGGGTCTATCAGTCACATGAATCACAGCTAATGGCTTTACTTCTGGTTGTGATGCCACGTTGGCATTTGGAACACAAATTTCTAAGCATTTTTCTTTAAGTTGATGTTCCAGGATTAGATTCGATATCACCGCACTTTAGTAGGCATAAGATAAGAGTTCTTAAGTGCGAGATGAGTTGGGTTGTGATGAAAATTGAAATCATAATCTGAATACGTCTTCCTTGATGTAAAATAATAAGCAGAAGACACACCCAAAATGCATGATGATGGCCTTAGAAGTATTGCTTCATAATCATAATCTGAACACTTCTTCCTTGATGTAAAATGATAAGCAGAAAACTCACCCAAGTTGTGCATGATAACCTTCGAAGTACTGCTGACCAGATAAATACCGTACTTGAAAACGAAATGTTGTATTGTAATATCCAATTCGTCGTTGGGTCAGTATATTTCAACAGTGAGAAATAAAATGAAAGTGCAAGATAAAGTCCGTTATTAATTCCTGCCATTATGGCACACGGTTAAGAAAACTCAAAATATAAATGGCTGCTAACGCTAAGCTTGAGGAGTGGTACTTATGCGAGTAATTCACTGCAGCTTGACAGGATATTCAAGTGCCAGACCAAAACACGTAACGTAGTTCAACGTCGTAAATTTAGCCTTAGCAGAGTTAACACAAAATACAATTAAGAAATCTACGATGCACATCCACAATACGCATGAACGAATGTTTCAAATCAGACATTAAACAACTACAAATCGACATCAAAACTGGAACAATATTCACATCAAAATCTTGAACGCAAAATCAACGGAACGAGAGCTTAAGAAAGCCACGTCCCCACGCTATGACACTCGCAGGTAATATACATAAAGTATAATTCCTGTACCAACATACAATAGATTTCGATAAGATTATCAATAATCCAACCTGCACAACACTTTGTTTTTTAATTTTTCACTTATAATAATACATACATTCTTTTCTCCATCTTAAATCAGACAGTCCCATTCTTTGTGCGGTCTGATTTTAGAGTTTTAAAATGTTTTCTTTGCATCAATGGCAAAGATGTATATTATAGTAAATGCCATTACAGTACTTTTATTCTATTTTTTTAGTAATACCAGAAATAGGATAGTCCTCAAACTTCAATCTCTATTATGAAGACCCTGGCCTAATGGCTCGTAGCTCGTAAGCACCACAATAGAACGATGGCTAGCTTGCCAAACAAACAATATTCAAAGTAATGACGGATTAAATACTAACCAAGTGTATATTGAAATAAATTTAACAAAAATAAATCAGTTTAAAGAAAGTTTTATTTGGCTTCGAAACGTAAAATAATATGTGTATACGATCAACGCGATCACGCGCTGGCAGGTCGAGCAAAACCATGCTAATGGTTATGATTAATGTCCAAACAAGCTCCCTCTGTGTAATACAATCGAATAAAAAAGAGAAAAATATTTCGTTTATGGTTGGCCTAAAACCGTAACGGAGCCTAAGTCTAGCCTAAGCGATATATACCTAAGGTAATGAATACTATTTTTGATTCAAGCAACCAACCACTAGCTTTAGGCCCCTAGGCTACAGTAGTAAAGAATAGGCTAGACCTACGCCTAGTTGTGGTCGTGGCTTGACAGCTCAGCGCGAGAGACCCGATGTTCCGTGCATATATCGTCGTCGCGCTCGAGTCTCAAAATTATGCCTTCTATTTTACCGTTTTACGAGTGCATCTGTGGCACGAACATGTCTGTTTTAGAGACGGCCTAAAAAATCGGGAGAACTCGCGATTTTCGGGAGACTTGGGATCTCTGCAATTCAGTCAATACCATTTTTAAGGGGTTTTCAAAATTGTTTTTTTATGAATTGTAAAGACACATACTGTAGTAATTTTTTAATTAAGATATATTCTATGGAAATAACATTTTTAGTTCCTATGCATGTAATGCAATAGGAAATATTGTATTCACTCTTCATTTTTTCTTTGTTTTTTGTTGTGTGTAGTGTGTGTGGGTGCGTGTGCGTGTAGACATTTATGCAAATGCGCATGCGTCAAGGAAAATTTTTCCGACATTTTGTTTTACCTCGCGATGCGAAGTTTGATGTGAAGTTTCTGCAGAGTTTAGTCAGGGCTCACGCTAACCGATCGGCAAGTCGGCATGGATTTTGGTTTTACGGCAAAAAAAAAAATCAACTGCTGTGGCATAGGTATTTTGAAGAAGGCCTAAAATAAAACGAAAAGGTTTTAATACTTGCTGAAATACATCGTTTTTTCATTTACATCTCCATTTTTCTCTTCATCTCAATGCGACGTTTTTATCTGTTGTATGAGTAGTCATATGAAATTACTATATCCCCGACAGTTGGCTATGCAGCAATGTACCCTTTGGATGTAAATTGAAGACAAGTGAAGATATAAAGGCAGCCGACTGTCGGGTACATAACGACTATCTAACTTTCCACAAAAACATGAGGCCTAAGCTAGGCCTAGTTCAGTACAGTAGTTATCGTCTAATACATTTTAATAATGTGTGTGTAATATTTAAGAATGCACCGCGTGGGTCGCTTTCTTTGTTATGCGGTAGTAGTAGGCCTATACGTAGAAGAGTAACGGCAGCAATCTAAGCCTAGCCTAGGGCCTAGATAGTATAAGTTCTTGATCATCTGAATGAAAATTTCGGGTGACAGACAATTGGGCCCAACTGGTGTGGACGATTGGACCCAAGATAGCTTCAAATAAATTGTAGTCCTAGTAGGCCACTGCCACCACCCCCACTCCTGGTATTATAATTATATATATATGTGTGTGTGTGTGTGTGTGTGTGTGTATATACTTTTTAAGTCATGTATCATGCATAGGAACGTTGACGCCTGCAAGGCTCTTGTTTTTAGTTGCAACCATTCTATTTAATAATAGAACAACTGACCTTAGAGATATCTCCGATCCTAATCTTTTTAAACGTGCACTCAAGACTTGCTTGTTTGCCTAAGTCTCTTTTTGCTGCTTCTTCCTTTTGTTTTTTATTGTTGTAATCTGTTTATTTGTCTTTATTGTTTGTGTGACTGTACTACTGTGATGCTTCGGGTTCCTGATTAATGACTGATTTTATGCCTACCATTGATTTCCTGAATTATTGAGGCTTAGCTTGCGCATCATAACGGCAATGGAAAGGCGCGTTATAAATACCCAATACCAGTACCGGTACAGTACCAGTACCAGTATTTGTTCATTTCAGTTCATTTATATTTATACATCATTAATATTCGACCATTTATATACAAACAATTTTTAACTCTGTGCAAGTTTCTTTTTCGTTTACCAGACGGTTTCTTAGTCAATTGATCCCGTATTAAAGAAATATTCCCATTTATTCTGTGACGTGGGTGGCTCAAACTTCTTTTACATACAATTTGTGACAACCTTTTCGTCTGACTGACAACATACAAAATAGAACAAAAACAAAATTTCAGAGATTAATTTCGGAGTTTTATCAAAGACTATCTCTCACAAAAAATGGCACATTTTAAAATAAAAATATTAAAATGAATCAAAAACAAAATTTCAGACATTATTAATTTTGTATTTTAGGAGTTTTATCAAACACTATGTCTCACAAAAATGGCACATTTCACACATTTTACCCAAAATGTTATTTGGAATCTAGTTCGTTACTGGAAGGAAATGTGGTACCAAATATATTTGGTACCATACAAAAGCTATTAAAATTATCTATCGAATGATGTATATGATTAGACATTAGGCCCCTATGTTAATTTGTAACTAAACAATTACCAAAAAACATGTTTTCATGGCTTTTTTCATGTCTTATTTATGAAAAAATACTAAGCTAAAAACCTTTTCAGCTGATACATTTTCACAAACTGGTGAATTCTCATCACCATGTCTTGGCCAACACGGAATGGGATGTTAGTGCTAAATTTGCTTTAAAAAAAAAAAAAATGGCAAATTAATGTTACACGTGCTTTATATTTGATTCTTCCAGTGATGGACTAGATTCAAAATACCATTTTTAGGTATTGCCATTCTTAACACGTACCGTACGCAAGCCTACCCATTGACAGTCACCTAATTTTAAATACCCTAATGCATAATTACTGTTTGATGAATATTCAACATTCCAGCTATTCTTATAAATCAACTCAGCACCGTGTTTTTTAGTCAACAAGATAAATCAAAGCACGATTACACGCTGTAAAATTAATACAAACACAGTGTAATTAGAAAACCCCACGAACAAAAGGTCTGACCTAAAATATATCATCTTCCTGACGAAGTGCTTGCGAATAACTTCTAATCATTTATAATTGCTTTTCACATCAAAGGCGGGTTTCTATTCTCTTGACAATTCAATCGAACAGTAGGTCTATATTAACAGGAATATCCGCAAGTGTTGTATTGTGTTGCCTTATTCATATTTACAAATTAAGTCAAAAGGGTTCGTTCTTAATGACGCAAAAGAGAACGATAAGCCCATAGTTCTGTATCTTTCATTTCATTGGGTCACAGGTGAAATCAGTCATACTATTTTAATTTAGCAAAGAGATTTAGTATAGGCCAAACCAATAAAAGCTTGGTAACAAGCTGTAATAACTTGTAGACCTAATTGAAGTAATAATTCCTTCCACTGCTGAGGCTACCAAAACTTCCTTTAGATTTATGCAACGAGGAATCGCATGGGAGTAACAGGACCACCACCGTCATAGACCAGCCAATAACTTTCTATAGAACCATACTCCCAAACGAACCTTAAAATTAAATTTGCCTCTTGCAAGTATTTCTTTCGGCTGTTGAATTGTAGAGAAATGGTCATTAATCAAAGTCTCATAATACACGACCTTTCAAAGTTTTCTCAATCTCAATCTAGCTCACATTCGGGTGTTGAACCCACGAAGTCCGAGCTCACCCTCGTAGTTTCAGTCGGTTTAATAGAGGTAAATAGGTTACAGATTTTCCTTATCAATTTGCATTGTTTAAAAATAATCCGTTTAAATAATGATATTTTTATTGACTCAGATTTTATAACATGATGCGCCTGGATGAGGTTAAT
Organism: Anneissia japonica; assembly: GCF_011630105.1. Taxonomy (NCBI): domain Eukaryota; kingdom Metazoa; phylum Echinodermata; class Crinoidea; order Comatulida; family Comatulidae; genus Anneissia; species Anneissia japonica. Next base: position 162,247 of record NW_022757652.1, read on the forward strand.
TTCTTTATTTTTTATTACTAAGTCTATTTTAAGTAATTAGAAATAGTATTTGTTCACGATCCTGTTAAAAAAAATAATCTCTCGTGGTTTCATTGCATTTGTATTGAGGGATAAAAGAAAATATTTTTATATTGCAAATTCCGTACGTTTTTAACAAATCGAAATGATTTTCAATGGAATTGCAACAACTCTTATTCACTAAATATCATTTTAGGTTCTTTTTCGAATAAATCGTAGGCCTACATATAATTTAGTTTTTAACTAAGCACGCGAATGAGTAGTACGGTATTCTATGTACTGGTGTGCTATTTATCATCCGTCATTTTATCATTTTTGACGTATCATGTCAGATTAGAAGTACATTGTAATTATACCTATAGTTGATGGTCGTCTGTAACGGGTGGGATTTATATTATGTACAAACTCTACATAAATCATAAACAAATCGTTTCGTTGGTATTCCAAGATAAGGATACAGCTCCGGTTACAACTTCGAATGCTTGTTTTACTTTCAAAAACAAGTAAAATATACAGGGGAGTTTATGAGACGAAGTGATGACTACTAGCAGTTGTAGGACCTTTCGTCTCCTCAGATGTCTTAAAGAGTTTGCTTAATACATATATCCTCATTTAGAATATGTAAAATAACAAAATTCCATCGTTCCCGTAGAGCCTTCGACTTGAAGTGAACATATGCCCATATCAGCTGTCATTGCTACTTTTTCTGGGAGGTTTCTGTCTTTAAATTATCATGATTTAAAGTTCCCTTCTGAATTAACAGTACAGTACTGCTTAACGCTGCAGTTTTAGCATATCGTCCCATTTAAGAGGAATTAGATTTTGGAAAAGATTAGCCATCTAGGCTAATATTGAACATTACTTTTGACTTTTCCTCTTATATCAATTCTTACTTTATCAAAGTAATATTTATTTATTGATTGCCATAACTCATATCTGATAATTTATTTCATTAATGTAATGATGCAAACCAAACTACATCTTTGTAGGCCTACATTACCGAAAAAGTAATGTCTAGCTCACTAAAATACAAAATAGAGACAACCAAAATAACTACGTTACTTAGTTCCTGTTTTTTTTTCTGGCAGGCATTATATCTACCGTATCCTGTATAAAATACTATTTTGTAGCGTTCAATTTTAGTTAGGCATATACTAACAATTTTTAAATTGTTCAATAAGCTAAATAAGATATTCTAATTTCAATTATATAATTATGCTACCATTATAATTTATAATTTCATAACATTCAATCTGACTAATAGTGGAAAAAGTTACATGTAGAAAAATATTTTTTAAGTCCCAAATTATTAAAAAAAATACAAAATAAAGACGTAGTAGTTTAGTGATCACTTGTAAAGCACTCTACGCATTTTATGATGTTTAATCAAAATAACTTTCGAAATACACGGTAAGAGTATTTTAATATCATACCCAATAACGTTTTGTTTTCCAATATTTTAAACCCAAGTGTGTAGCTTTCATTTAGGAATTAGAATTTTAAAAATATTTCAACGTCAACAATCTCAAACAGTAGTATATTCATATTATAACGGTGGAACAGTGTACCTCTCTCACTTTCTAATCCAGAATAAAAGTGGCGCAGAGTTGAGCCTGCACATTTTTTAGCACTGTTCTAGCAATAAAATTTTTCACTATCATTTCTAGTGGCGTTATAGCGGCATGACACTCGCCTTAGTAGCTTATTGTATTAAAATGTATTTGTTGTAGTAGTTAGCTATACTCATGTCATTGTTGTTGAAGGATATATAAACATATTTGAAGGGGAAAACAAATTAAAACTTAATTAGAAATGTCTATACTAATTTCAATGTTGTTTGTTAAATATAATACAGAAGAACATATATGAAATGATACGATAATCAATGATATGTTCAGAGTTATCATAAAAGAAAGTTATATTATGTTCTTTTTATTATTTATATATGAATGTGTTTATTGTATTGTACTGTATTATATCTATTTATTATGAATTGATATGACATATTATTATGATATTGTGAAAATTAAAAAAATATATAAAAATAAGATTTGAATAAAGGTGGGTTGCCACACAAAAAAGAAAAAGTGACACTCGCCTTAATAGTTAGAGATTGCAGGTTTCAGCCCGCTGTAATGCTTTTCAAACAATTGGTAACAAGCATTTAACTGATAAGGTATGCGTTACGATCTTTAATTATTGTTACTTTACGATCACTGTTTCTACAAATTATTTCATTGTCTGTTATCACCAGAGCTTGGTAAAGCATTGATTATTAATATTTTGGCTTATCAATACTGAAGCGTGGTTTTGGCAATTTTGGCTTACAAAGAGAAGGACTCTCCTTGTCGGAATTACGAAAAAAAAACATCAAGAAAATGTAAACTGAATTGTTATAAATTATATATACGGGAAATATCGAACAGCGAGAGGTTACACATTGTATTTATTTATAGGACAACATTCGTTGAGAGCTATTCTACACGATTTACCATGTCCTTTATTGAAACACTGTATTTACCTTTCTTTGATGATTTATATATAATAATACAGTGTTAAGGGCTATCTTGATTTATATTATAATATGCTACTATTTGTTTCCAGCTGTACCTATTGTGTAATAGAGTGTATCTTACGGTCATTTGAATCTATTTAACTATGAAGCCTCTGAGGTCTAATGGCTATGAGGCTCGCCTTGACAGCGAGAGGTCGCAGGTCCGAACCCCGTCGGAGGAATTTTATTAAACAATTTATTTATTCATTAAATTATATAGGACAACATTCGTTGAGAGCTATGCTACACGATGTATTATGTCCTTTAATCGAACACTGTACAGTATTTACCTTTCTTTAATGATTCATTTATAATTTAACAGTGTTAATTTATATATATATAGGCCTATATATACATATATATACATATACACACACACACACACACACACACATATATATAT
>NW_022757652.1:165818-169697 GCF_011630105.1 Anneissia japonica
ATGTCGAATATTTATATTATTTTGGTGGGTTTTTTTACACAGATTTGTACTAGGCCTAGTAGGCCTACTGTAGAATTTTTTCTTGATTAAATTTACTTTCCAGTTTAATATTTAATTATTAGTTTCCTGTATTTTATTTCAAACAATCGTCCATGTGCCTTCTTACCACCAGGAGAAAATTGCAGAAATAAACATTGTTATAAATCCGCACAAAGAGAGAAATACTTCAGTGTCTAGTGTTTTTTTGTTTTTTTTTATAAAAAAAAAAAAAAAAAAAGTATATTCTTATTCTAAAATAGAAAGAAATAGCCTGTGATTTTACAATTAAAAAACAACACATTTATGATAATAATAGTTATTTATATAGTATAACTACAAGCCTATATTATGTGTGTATTATTAACTTTATGGAATTTATTTGGTATTTCTCTTTTTATGCGGACAATTTATTACAAGCATAGGCCTATATATTTTCTCATGAGAAATAACCGTCAATGATAAACTTTGGAGGCCCTTCTCGTTAGCGGTAAACTACAAAGGATATTGCGCTCAGTAAAATTAGCGATCTAAGCAAACTAATCCTCTTGATTGTTTATGCCGTGACTAGGCCTAACTGTTCAGATTATAGGGTCTTCAAGCCTAATTTGCATGGTCTTCAATTGGTCAGTTGGATATTTCCCCACCCATGTTTTTCTATTGGTATACCAGAGCTATAATGATCATACGTTTGGCTTAATATCTAAAAAACAACAACATTGTGAGAGGTATATATGCATGGGCATAGGCCCATTCCTTATAGCGGTAGCAGCATTAACATATTCAACATGTTAATAATAATAATAATAATAATAATAATAATAATAGCTTATCATTGCTATTTTCATCATTGTCACTATTATGTTCATTATTATTTCCACACTCACACGCAAGTCAATTAAACAATTTAAAAAAAAAATCTGTTCAATTTATAACACTACAAGAATTTTAATTCATGATGTTCTGCCTTCACAAAAAATGTATAAAAAAAAACAAAAAAAACATACATACACACTAACTAAAAACAGTACATACTCAGAAAACATTTTATATATATATATATATATATATATGTGTGTGTGTGTGTGTGTGTGTGTGTGTGTGTGTGTGTGTGTGTGTGTGTGTGTGTGTGTGTGTGTACGTCTGAATACATAAAAATAAAGATAGAACGTTAATCAGGAAGATTTAATACGTGTGCCTTTCTTGATAGTTAACCGCAACGAATTGTCGTTGTTTACAATCTGCCAAACAATCAATTCATTTATATTCTGTACACATAGTTTGGCAAAAATTCCAAGAGTAAAATTTATGCGAATAAAATGCACAGGCCTCCTATACAACTAATGGGTGGCAACGGGCCGGGTGGCAAAAGGCCGGTTGGCAACGGGCCTACGGTGGCAACGGACCGAGTGTCAACTTTCCGGGTGGCAAAGGGCCTTTGGTGGCAACGGGCCGGGTGGTAACGGGCCTAGGTGGCAAAAGGCCGGGTGGCAACGGGCCTAGGGTGTCAAAAGGCCGGGTGGCAAAAGGCCTAAGGTGGCAAAAGGCTGGGTGGCAACGGGCCGGGTGGCAAAAGGCCGGGTGGCAACAGGCCATGTGGCAACGGGCCTAGATCCAAAAATTAAGTGTACATAAGTTAGAGTTATGAACAAACAAATGTAATTTATAGCACTGATCGTTGAAATTAAACATATTATTATGTAAATATTAGTATATAACTATAATTAAAATTTAAGTATATTATGAGTCAGGAAACTGCGATTATAAGAAATAAGTACTAAGTACAATATATCTTTAAAAAAATACTAATACAAATTTGGTTAAGTAGTGTATGTATATATATATAATTATTTTATATAAATATTTGTTTAAAAATAAATAAATGTAGGCCTATAAAACTAAAATTAAAAAATTAATAAACCTGGCTAACTATTAAACAATTCTGTGTGACCGCAATAGGAAAGATGGATGTAGTTAGCGGCAGAATGAGAATTCACTGATAACTCCCAAGTACTTATTGATTTGCGTCTTGAACAAGACATACATTGTTATTACAGGTCATTTTTTTAGTATTCCTCTCATTTCTTCTACACAACCAAATTATCATCGCGTTCCATTTTTGTTATTGAAGCATCGCAAATTCTCGTCTGAGGTCTTTCCATGAACAATGAGCCCAGAAACAGCAAGAGGAATAATGCAATAAATAAAACATTCAGCAACAATATATAGCGTTATTTCATGAAGATCAGAGAGAATTGTTGTTGTATTTTAATTAATTGAATGTAACATAAAACAACCGGAAAATTATTTAAATAAATATATAAATAAAACAACAAAGCTGATTAATACTGTAAGTATTTAGAAAACTTTTTATTTTTGTTTATGCTAGTATAGATAGTATTAGTGGCTGAGTTACCTTTGACTAAGTAAAAACTTCCTTCTATGTCTGCATGTGGATACTAGTTCATTTTTACTATTATGTAAACATAGTTCAGGGTAACATAATGATAATAAATTTCTCATACAAGCATAAATTAATTACATCATTCGTTAATGTTCGAATATACTTTACAATGTTTAATAATTTTCCATTTTATAGAGTATGTTATATGTTAAGAGTACGTAAGTGACCATACATATACATATATTTCGAGCCACGGACATTTCGCAACTGACAGAGAATCGCTCTTTCGTGAATTAAAAAATATTTGCCTATTTGGAAAATGTTGTTTGTTGTGCAGTACCGCAGCGCCGAGTAGCGACCGTAGTCTATTGCAAAATATCGTATCGTCTGTGATCTGTGAATTACGTTAGTAGTCTGATTTTCCATGATCATTACTATCAAGCGTTTAAACTATCGTTAATCAATTATTAGCATATTTTGCTTATAAGTTATCCTTGTTCGTGCAGTGATAATTAATAGCCTGTGTTACTGAATCAATATTGACCATGTACAACGATGCAAATTAAATGGATTGAGAGAATTTGAGAGTATATGTCAATAATTTTAAGTGACTGATTTCATTCAACAAAGCCATTTACGAACAGACCTCGGCATTGCCAACAGCAAAGCAATATCACAAAGTTCCAACCTACATATGCTATCATTCACGTTATTCTACGAAAAATTATTATTACTGTAAATATGTTTATAAATTCAAAAAATTTAAATCGTGTATTACATATACAGCTCAGATCTTCACCTGTTGTACAATATGGTCCTGCAAAAACGCAGTACAAAACAACAAACTATAAGGCAACCAGAGCGAACATTGAGTAAAATCCAAATAGTCTTTGGTTGAAAACTATCCCCCACCGGACACCAACCCGGTATTTCTCGGACAAAGTTTCGGAAGTGGGATTACAATTTTAACTTAACTACAAACCTTACAGAACAATGGTACAAACTATCCCCTGCCGGACACCATAACGGTATTTCTGAGTCAGTGTTTCGGAGCCGGGATTACAATTGTTTAACTTAACTACAAAACTTACACATTGGTAAAACTATCACCCGCGGACACCATCCCGGTATTTCTGAGTCAAGTTTTCGGGGCTAAAATTAAATATTTAAAAAAATGAATAGTGGAATCAGAGAAAGTATTTCTTATAAGTAATTTTGAATAAATTAAGAGACTGACTGATAGGATTAATAACATCATGCTCATCTATATTTGAGCAATGCTTTAAGTGACTTCATGGTTGTTTCTAGCTGTACCTATTGTGTAATAGAGTGTATCTGGTGGTATTTGAATCTGTTCAACCATGAAGCCTCCGTGGTCTAGTGGTTATGACACTCGCCTTGACAGCGAGAGGTCGCAGGTTCGAGTCCCGCCAGAGGCA
>NW_022757652.1:170026-175384 GCF_011630105.1 Anneissia japonica
AGCCTCATCACTGTATCCGAAATTCCCCTTTTTGCTTTGTACGCAAACTGATGTTTAGTTTAATTGTATTAGGAGTCACTTTAGAATCAGTGACACAAGCTTGTTTCCGAGTCAGTCACACCGTTTGTTTCACGATTTAACCTATTTCTAAACATATTGTCAATACATCATCAGGAATCATTCCTGATGATGACATAATTAATGTCGAAATATTGATTCCCGACACGGTGGCGTGCATTTCGATACTTGGAGTATGTATTATACTATCTTATCTGAGATCAATCAGTGGACTTTTCGGTTTTTGTCAATACATTCCATGGGAATTGCAGTTAATGCCACTGGCCTATATTAATTTAAACAGTAGGTTTATCCATTTTAAGACCACTGAAAGTAATGATGAAAAACGTTTGGTCATCAAAAAATAGCATGTCTTCAAAATTGTTCTGGTATATCAACAAAGCATAGAAAATATAAACGTATAACGTGACAAATCCTGCAACGATGTTAATAGTCTGTCTCTTATACACATCTAGATGTGTATAAGAGGCGATCATCATACTAATTAGATCATTTCTATCTAGAATATTAATAATATTTAACAAAACCGAAAAATATTTATGTTCTTGCTTTTTTGTAAGCTATGCTTAACAATTATATGTAGTTCTAAGGATAATTGTGATAGACTAGTGTGTGTATTAAGGTATTGACAAAATACAAGTATTGAACTAATTTCAAACAAATTGCATTGTCCTCCTATTTAGAGGACTATGCCTATTGATCCTAAGTATATGCCGTATATAATTTTATATGTACTCGACAACTCAATCAGCACACACGCATTTCAACTAACGTCCTCATGTAACCCCAAATTAATCAATCTAGATTGTACTTGATTTAAGGTGATAGAGTTTCAGGGTTTTCCTTCCCCGATCTGTTGAATATGTAGGCCAAGTAGATTGACAATCATTTTTACCATGTAACATTCCTACCTGACTGAATCTAATAGCATTGCAGAGGGGATCTCCAGGCCAACCATAACTCAACTAACGCTCGGAACTATTCATTTCCTTAGCTTTCACCGCAGTAACCAACATACTTTAACGCTAATAATTAACAAACCACTAACGTACATGTTTTTGTTTTTGGCAGTTAACATTTTTATCTCCATGTTTGTAGTACAATTAGTTAGAAATCTGATAATTAGTTTCATTTAAATTTACTGTAAATTGCATTTCATTTCATGTATTTATTTCTTTTAAAACACATTATACGAAAGACAAACAAACAGACGCAAACGTAATCAACTATCGAGTGGTTTCGCCATTACATATAAAAATATTACAAATGTCATTAATAAAAATTAAATAATTTTTTTAGAAATTAAAATAGTTTAAAAATTAGAGGAATGCAAAATATGCAGGAATTAAAAAGGAGTCAGATGAAACTAACATGCAAAATGAAGCATAAGAGAACGGTATAATGTATTAAAATTAAACAAAATATTATTCCTGAGGTTGCTTGGCAGTCTGTCCCATCCGCAGGGAAAATGGTTGAAAACAGGATATTTAAAAGCATTAGTTCTGGAGTATTGGTAAAAAAAAAACAAGATCATTGGGGTGCCGACATTTTTTGTTTTTGTTTAATCTTAACACTTAGATAAAGATATCCCATCGTTTTTAAACAGATGCTCTTGTAAGTGAAACTTAGGCATAACATTGTCTTAAATTTATTTAACACGTTTTGTTAAACAAGTTGGTCAACACTCTAAGTGAATTAAGAATGCAGTGATTGCTTACAAAACGGTCCCAAACAAGAACATCCATATAGCACAAAGCCAATACAAACAACATCCTCACAATTTTACCAGTTAACTTCAATACCAACAACTCTTTTTTTTAGATAGGCCTAATTGAACTTTTTCATTAGACTCTAGCTATAAATAGTTTCGTGATCAGATTTATATTTCCGTCTTAATGCGACAATGGCATCCTAGTTTTGTTTGCATTTAGAAATATAAGATTTTATCATCATACCGCGAATATGTTAACATAATCATTGAACAAGAAAATATCCTTTTTAGAAACTAAACCTATCAACAAGTGTAATTTGCAGCATTTTATATTAAACGATTTACTCTCTTTAACAATAGGCCTACTGTTAAAATCACCAGAGTACAGAAGAAATAAAATAGCAAGTGTTGTAGAGTCGTGTTGAAAACATAAGAAAATAGAATCCTCGCATATGTGTCAGAAACATTGGGTTAGCCTCATCACTGTATCCGAAATTCCCCTTTTTGCTTTGTACGCAAACTGATGTTTAGTTTAATTGTATTAGGAGTCACTTTAGAATCAGTGACACAAGCTTGTTTCCGAGTCAGTCACACCGTTTGTTTCACGATTTAACCTATTTCTAAACATATTGTCAATACATCATCAGGAATCATTCCTGATGATGACATAATTAATGTCGAAATATTGATTCCCGACACGGTGGCGTGCATTTCGATACTTGGAGTATGTATTATACTATCTTATCTGAGATCAATCAGTGGACTTTTCGGTTTTTGTCAATACATTCCATGGGAATTGCAGTTAATGCCACTGGCCTATATTAATTTAAACAGTAGGTTTATCCATTTTAAGACCACTGAAAGTAATGATGAAAAACGTTTGGTCATCAAAAAATAGCATGTCTTCAAAATTGTTCTGGTATATCAACAAAGCATAGAAAATATAAACGTATAACGTGACAAATCCTGCAACGATGTTAATAGTTGAACATATGTACGGCTCTGGACACAAAAATACAGGTATCGAGAACCCTTACGTCACCAGTAATTCTATAAGTCAACAAACATGATAGTATGGTATGAAATACAGGTGTACGGTAAGAATGGCCCCGGGAAAAATGGCCCAGGAAAAAATGGCCCCGGAAAAATGGCCCTGGTAAAAATGGCCCCAGTAAAAATGGCCCCAAATGACAAGTAGGTAAAAATGGCCTCAATGAACAAATTCAGTACTGTAACAGTATCTTCAAATATTTAAATACTGTAATAAGCAAGAATTGAATCAATAACAAATACAGTTACACAACAAATGCAAATAATGTACTGAGAGATTATCAGAAAAACAACGGCCATTGAATGTTTTTTGATAGTTGAAATAAGTTTTAAAAACTTTATTCCACTAACTAAGTAGAGGAATCACATACATACAGTACTTTAACCAAAATATGCAACTCATAGATAACCACAAAATTCACTTTTGTTAAGTATCAAATGAAATAACTTTACATGTTATAAACAGTGCAAATAAACAGTAGTTTAAGCATGTGGATCAATTGTGTGTTTGAATGACAAGTTCATGTATGGGAAAAGGGAGGCTTACTTTACTTCAACAAATGTCCTGCTTAGAGTTACTTCAAAGAAGTATTTGTTAATCAAATATTGTTTTTAAAGTAAACTGAATAATTAGGAACACATTTATTTAAGCAACTTATTTAATTGCATACTTGGTTTCTACTCCCCGCCAAGTAAATTTAAGTGCCTAAAACTATACTAAATTATGTAAACTGAGATACTATATTATATACATAGTTATGTAAATATGGCAATTATGCTAAGAATTAAAATGGGGGTAATTGTGAGGGTAAAATAATTATGGTAGGATCAAATGGTATTGGTAAATCCCAAAAACCTCTTAAAACACACGATAGAAAACCAAACAATTCAATTGTGATTGACTCACTTGGTATATCAATAAGAAAATTAAATATTTATAAGAACCGATTTTTTGGGGGGTAAAATGTTGATTTTTTTTTGTGAAAAAAATTCTTGCAAATACACCACAATCCTGCAAAGACACTGCGAACCCCATCCAAACCCTTTAATTACGATTGTAGAACTCTCTTTTTCTAAAAAAAAAAAAAATATATATAATAATAATAATTTAATGGTCATATAAACTCATTGTTTGTGGGGTTTAACAATACCCGGATTGAATTTCTGGAAAATTGTGATTCCGCTTCCTTGAAATTGGCCACAAATAAATTATTTTAGTATTAATAAATGCATTATTATGTTGTTGCTATTTTTTAACATTTAAATGGAAAAAAATAAAAAGTGTTATTCTTGGCTTTTTTTTTATCTTTGAATATTTTATCATTGAATATGTAATATGTAATAATTGAATATTTGTTTAGTTAGATGCCCACAAAACTGAGAACACCTGCGAGTTATGTACTAGCCGGTTTTTGCACCTTAAATTGCTGGTAAACGGAAGCAGTGATGTGGGTTAAGGTCGTTTTTCTGGTAGCCTTTAGTTTAAAAGGATAAGCTATTTCATGGTTTTCACAAGCGCCTTGAGCACTTTAGTGGAGATGTGCGCTTAATAAATCATATTATTATTATTATTATTATTATGTAATTTCTGCAAAAAGGAAAATGTAAATGGCAATATATTTTATGTTAGATTCTTTTGAAAAACTACATTATTTCAGTTTAAAAAAATGCATATAATGATTTTCTAAAAATCAGTTTTAATACAGAAGTTTATTATTGGGGCCATTTTTACCTACTTGTCATTTGGGGCCAATTTACCGCGGCCATTTTTACCGGGGCCATTTTTACCGGGGCCATTTTTTCCTGGGCCATTTTTTCCGGGGCCATTCTTACCTACATTCTGAAATATAGGCCTAGTACGCGGAGCGGCTAGCTGCAGCCATAATTATATTGGAGCGGGTTCGAACGACCACGACAGACTCGCCTTTGGTTATGGTGGTGGAAGTCTTCTCGGATAAGGAATAAACCGTAGGCCCAGTGTGTAAAATTTGGCTCATGTGCACTTAAAAGAACCCAGTACATATTTCGAGACAAGTATGGTGTTACCCCGGTGTACTACTGGTCTATAATAATAATAATAATAATAATAATAATAATAATAATAATAATAATAATAATAATAATAATAATAATAATAATTTATTAAATCTGCACTTTTGTAACAGTGGCACCTCATCACAATAATTCATACCATTGCCATTGCCAGCTAGAGAGTTTTCAATTTCATAATAGACGTCAGTGAGAAAGGTATTGATAGCAGGACATAAAAAAGAAAATGTTGCATCGCACTGGTCAGTGGGCAGTTCTAGTATACCGGTTTACCGTGTAGCTCAGACATGAAGAGACTCTTAGGAGAGATGTATCACCAACTAATGTAACAATCAACCACTGTTGTAACATTAACCACTGCTGTAACAAAAATTAACCACTGCTATAACATTAACCGGTGTTGTAACAAAAATCAACCATTGTATATATATATTATATATATATATATATATACATATATATATATATAA